>NC_083335.1:119989616-120219616 GCF_963455315.2 Globicephala melas
GCACCGATGTCAAGGAGATTTTCCCCTGTGTTTCCTTCTAGAATTTTTATGGTTTCAGGTCTTTTGATTAAGTCTGAGTGCCGGACAGGGGATGAATGGATAAAGAAGATGTGGTCTGTATACAGTGGGGTGTTACTCAGCCATAAAAAAAGAATGACATTTTGTCATTTGCAGCAACATGGATGGACCTTGAGGTTCAGAAAATCTCTGATTCCTGTTCACAGAGGGAATGAAGGAAGACAGTGTCTTTGGTCAGAGAAAGCTCAAAAAAATATTGACTGCGGAAGACACATCTTATTTCTGGAGCAGTCTTGATGGAAATGGACATCCGTGATGTTTTCCCAGAGTAGCTGCCTGAAGAAATATATAAAGAGAAAGCCATAACTTTCATATGGTTTTTCTCATGGTTCCATGTCTCATTCTCATCTTCCTCCAACTAGGTTAGCAATTTTCGTCTGTCACAATTTATATTTGAACCGCAGTACGCTCTTAGAATCTCTCCTTGAAATCGTTCAGTCCTCTCTTATATAATCCAGGCAATACCAGTGTTGTCTTTAGTTATTTATTTTTAATTTTTATTAGAGTCTAGTTGATTTACGATGTTGTGTTAGTTTCAGGTGTACAGCAAAGTGAGTCCGTTATACATATATGCACTCTTTTTTTTTTTAAGATTCTTTTCCCATATATGTCCTTACAGAGTATTGAGTAGAGTTCCCTGTGCTATACAGTAGGTTCTTATTAGTTATCTATTTTTTATATAGTAGCGTGTATATCTCAATCCCAATCTCCCAGTTTATCCCTCTCTGCCCTTATCCCTGCTAACCATAAGTTTGTTTTCTGCATCAGTGACTCTACTTCTGTTTTGTAAATAAGTTCATTTGAGCGTTATCTTTACTTAGATCTCTAATTGTGATGGGACATTTAACGTTCTGGCTGAAGCAGGAATGCACCCTTTAAATTCGCCACTGAGGTCACTGGGGGGCGTAAGAGTGAGAACATGGGTTGAGGTCTGGAGGTGAAGGGAGGTAGTTATGTGGTCAAGAGCTGTGGAAGGGTAGGAAACAGAAGATAGGTTATGAAGGAAGCACCCACTTTGGAGGCTGGGAAGTGACTCTATCAAGACATTGCTTCAGAATCAGCAAGACAATGTTGTGTCCGTTTCTTTCCTCAGTCCCAAGAAAACCCTGGGACCATATTCACCACAGAAGGAAATACAGCGTTATTACAATTGACTCTGATTTATAAACCCCCAATCGTAGCATTCTTATTTCAGAGTAAAGTATTTCCATGTTGAAGCAAGTAAATCCTGCAGTTTTATGGAAGGAAATTCTATCTGGAAATGTGCTGTTTCTTTCCTTCCTTCCTTCCTCCCTCCCTCCCTCCCTCCCTCTCTTCTTTCCTTCCCTCCTCCGTCCACTTACTTTCCTTTTTTCTTTTTTCTTTTTGGCAGAAGATAAGGGTGAAAGGGAATTCAAGTAAATCTAGAAAGTGCACAGTGAAAAGTGGAAAGGTTGGAGGTCCCTTGGTGTCAAATTCCATTACCAACACAGCTGCTTCAAAGTGAAAGAAACGAGATCCAAACTCAGGGATTCCCAGAAGATTCAATTTACGTGCATTAATATTTCAGGGTATGTCTTCAGTGGCGTGAAATGGAGGCATCAGGACACACGTCGCCTGCCGTGTATTAATACGTGATGGATGGCTTGCCCTGCACCTTTGACAAATGCAGCCCCGAATGTGTCTCACTCCCTGCACCTGCGTGGAATTGAAAAATCTGGGCGTAGAATGTAAGGTATTGATAAACTTGTTTCTCTTAAAAAATAATAAGAACTTTTCTCAGCGTATAATGAAAGTTCTCAGTGCAGAAAAAAAAAAAGACCTAATGTACGGCATGGTGACTAACATTAATAAAACTGTATTGTATACTATCTGAAATTTGCTAGGAGAGTAGGTCTTACGTGTCCTCACTCCCCCAAAATGGTAACTATGTGAGGAGATGGGTATATTCGTTACTTTGATTGTGGTAATCATTTCACAGTGTATACATTTATCAAAACATCATTTTGTAGCCCTTAAATATGTAGCATTTTTGTTTGTCTCAATAAAGCTGGGGGGGGAAGAATGCCAAAAAAATAAGAAGAATAAGAATTTACACAATACGTAGTAGTTTAGAAACACCTTCACATATACATGTATACATATATAGATATGATTTTATTTTACCGTGATAGTTTTCTGAGATGAGCAGTGAAATACTGTGAGACTTTGAGATCAGAAAATGGAGGCTTTCTTTTTTTCATTGAAGAATAGTTGATTTACAACGTTGTGTTAGTTTCTCGTGTACAGCAACGTGATATATATATATATATATATATATTCTTTTTCAGATTCTTTTCCACTATACAATAGGTTATTATAAGATACTGAGTAGAGTTCCCTGTGCTCTACAGTAGGTCCTTGTTGGTTATCTGTTTTATCTGTAGTAGTGTGTATCTGTTCAGCCCAAACTCCTGATTTAACCCTCCCCCCCAACCTTTCCCCTTTGGTAACAGTAAGTTTGTTTTCCGTGTCTGTGAGTCTGTTTCTGTTTTGTAAATAAGTTCAAGAAAATGGAGGCATTTAAAGTTTATTTGACCCGCCTAAATTTTAGGAAATACTGAATGGAGATGTAGAGGTCCACAGCCAAGGTGTATTTTCACCACATCACAGAGGGTATCAGTAACTGATTCGAGCAAAGGAATTCCTTGTGATTTTGGTGTTGGTGTTGGTTTTATTTTGGATTATGGGCAGTTTCTCTTCTCAGGCTGAAGGATTCTCCTTAGAAAAGTTGTCTGTTCTTTGTTTTCTCTCCTCTATCTGTAAAGCTCTAATTAAAAAGAGCTTAGTTAATCAAAGACCTTCTTTCTGCTCTTGTGTACAAATCACAAATTAATTAGGCAAAAGGAGATTTCTAATATCAAGTGAGATCAAACTACAATAGTTTTTCATCCGTGGGGCTGCATTTAGAAGGGCTGGTAGCATCCCCGGCTGTCGGGACCACCATCCCCCGGGGGCATCCTCTTCTTATCGCCAAGCACCAAAGCAAAACCGAGATGGCAGAGTCATTGTCACCTCCAAGCTGGGAGTCTCCACTTAACTTTGTGGAGTTTATAGAGAATCATATGAGTGTACTGTTGAAGAAAGTAAGGCACCATCTGGTCCAGAGAGTCTTCAACTTTCATGTGCACCAAAATCCCATGGTAATTTTGTTCAAATGCAGGTTTCCATTCAGCACGTGTAGGAGCTAGAGATGGTGATATTTTTTAAATTTTTTGTTTTAGCAAAAAAGCTCTTTGAGAGATTGATGCTGCCCGTCCAAAGGCCACTCTTGGAATAATGAGAATCTTTGCTGGACCCCCCTCATTTTATACTGGAGGATTCTCATCTCCAGACCAGATGGTCCATGGAAGGTTTCTTTCAATCCTTGCTTAACTGTAGCACTTCCCAATCTGACTCTCACATATTGATTATGTGATATTAATATGTATATTATATATATATATACACACACACACACACACACACATGATAATGATATACACACATACATTCATACATGTATCACAATATATTAGGAGAATATATATGTTTTATATGTATTATACATTCACACATATATGTATATATCATAATTTATGAGATATGGAAATGTATCTATTATATGCATTCTGTATACTATCTACTTACCTATCATCTGTCTATCAACTATCAACTACCTATCATCTAGCTATCATGATCTATCTCTATTATATTATCTGATCTATCTATCTATCTTCTGTCACCTGTCTATCATGATCTCTATCTAATCTATCTGTTGTCTATCAGGATCTATCCGTAAGCTATCTACCTATCATCTATCCATCTTCTATCATCTATCTGTGAGTCATCTGTTCAGCAAGGATAGATTGTAGCTATAATCTGACATTTTTTAACATTACTACATCTTCTTCCTTTCTTTTCTGCTTGGCTTGAGGTTCTTCCTTGGAAACCATTTCTCCTTCTCTCATTACATCTCTTCCCATTATATACAAAAAGAAAAACACAGTTGTTTTTTCTTAACCCCTTTTTTCTCTTATTTAATGGATATTGATACTCCTTTCTTTAGTGATATCCTGGGCAGTTGTTTTCTATCAACTTCAGCACAGTCTATGAGAAAGAGATTAGTGTTTCTCAACCATTTCATTTTTCATGTAATAATATGGATCATGGATATATAAGAATCCCATTTTGGAGGAAGGATTTTCCCCCCCAGGCAAGACCAGTCTCTAACATGTATCTCCAGCTTCTTGACTGAAATGAGAATTGTTACCATTTTTTTGGAACCTTTTTAAACAAATTGAGATATAGTTGCTGTACAATGTTACAGGTGTACAATACAGTGATTCACAATTTTCAAAGGTTACACTCCATTTATAGTTATTATAAAATATGGGCTCTCTTCCCCCTGTTGGACAGTACATCCTCGTAGCTTATTTTATCCATAATAGTTTGTACCAAGAATTGATACTTTTTTTTAATATATATCTTGGAACATATTTGGAATCTAGATGCTGATTCAACCAACTTGAGTCAAGAAAACACAGTTCAGCTGTCATTGTATTGGAAATCGTGCTGTCCCTGCTAATATTCTTGCTGTTCTCCTATCTCAGCTTCTTGTTTTGAGAAGTCACAGGGACCTTTTTGTTTTTTTTAAGCACTAAATGCTAGAAATCTAGGAACTTCCTTGACACCAACTTTAAAGGTGCTAATTTTCTCCCACCAAGTGGGCTGTGTTGTGGCCAGTAAATTTGTCCTTAGGAAATGGTCTTCTTTGTTATTTTTTTCTCTTTTTGACCCATTACCCACTAGAGCAATTCTGTGTGATTGAACTTTCCGTGATGGTGTGACTATCCTACATCTGGGCTGTCGGATGTGGTCCCTCTACCTGCCTGTGGCTCGTGAGCATTGGACATGTGGCCAGTGCAACTGGGGAATTAAAGTTCTAGTTTTTATTATTGGGGTAAAATACAGCATCAAATTCACCATTTTTGCCATTTCAGAGCGTACAAGTCACTGGCATTAAGTGCATTCACATGGTTCTATAACCTTTCCCACCATCCATCACCAGAACTGTTTCATCTTCCCAAATTGAAACTCCGTCCCCTTTAAACCCTAATACCCCATCCCCTTCCCCAGCCCCTGACACCCACCATCCTACTTTCCGTCTCTATGAATTTGACAACTCCGGGTGGCTTATGAAAGTGCAGCTTTACAGTATCTGTCCTTTCGTGTCTGGCTTTTTTCACTTTGCAAAGTGTCCTCAAGTTTCATCCAAGTTGTAGCCTGTGTCAGAATGTCCTTCCTTTTTTAAGGCTGAATAATATTCCTTTTCAAGGCTCATATGCTTGGCTATTGTGAATAATGCTGGTATGAATATAAATGAACAAATATATGTCCAGGTCTCTGCTTTCAATTCCTTTGAGTATATACCCAAAGGTAGAATTACTGTATCATATAGTAATCCTATGTTTAATCTTTGGAGAAACCACCAAACTGTTTTCTACAGCAGCTGCACCATTTTACAGTCTCACAAGGAGCTGAATGTTTCATTGTAATTTAAATTTTAATAGCCATCTGTGGCTGACGGCCATTGTGCCTGACAGCAAACATTTAGTTTACTAAAATAAAACCTGAAATGAATTTTTCACCGACTTGATACAGGTGAGAGACGACAGGAGTTTGGAATCTGCGGTGATTACAGTAATAATTATGGCATCCGTTAAAAATATTTGGACTGCTGATCAGGCATCTGTTTTGCATTTAAAAAGTGTACAAGCCTATCTTGAAGTTTTAGGAGTCCAGGTAGAGAGACATTGTAATTTGGATACATTAATGCCAACCGTTACTCTAAACACTGTTCGGGTGTCTTCTGGAGTTCAGTATAGAGACGGTATCCTGGCCATATCTGTTTTTGAGGCCACCCCAGGTGAACAGTTTGTGCAGGTGTGTGGGGGAAATTCAAAGGGTACTCATGGCACGGAGGACTCCGTGTTCCACAGCAAGTCGGGGAGGTTAGGAGGGCCCTTTTTGAGAGACGTGGGACCCCAGCTGGAAACTCCCTGTGCTTCTTCCCACTCCTGCCTTCTACTATGTAAATGCCATGCTGCTTCCCCTCCATTGTTGTTATATTGGAGTCGAGTTGATTTATAATGCTGTGTTAGTGTCAGGGGTACAGCAAAGTGATTCGGTTATACATAGACAAGTATCTATTCCTTTTCAGACTCTTTTCCCATATAGGTTGCTACCGAATATTAAGTAGAGTTCCCTGTGCTATACAGTAGGTCCCTGTTGATTATCTATTTTAAATATAGTAGTGTGTATATCTTAATCCCAAACTCCCTAACAATCCCTTCCCCCTTACCTTCCCCCCTGGTAACCATAAGTTCGTTCTCTAAGTCTGTGAGTGTTTCTGTTTTGTAAATAAGTTCATTTGTATTATTTTTTTAAGATTCCACATGTAAGTGCTATCATATGATATTTGTCTTTCTCTGTCTGACTTACTTCACTCAGTATGATCATCTCCAGGTCCATCCATGTTGCCCCAAATGGCATGATTTCATTCTTTTTCATGGCTGAGTAATATTCCATTGTGTATACGTACCACATCTTCTTCATGCATTCCTCTGTTGATGGACACTTAGGCTGCTTCTGTGTCTTGGCTATTGCAAATAGTGCTGCTATAAACTTTGGGGTGCATGTATCTTTTCAAATTATAGTTTTCTCCAGATACATGCCCAGGAGTGGGATTGCTGGATCATATGGTAGCTCTATTTTTAGTTTTTTAAGGAACCTCCAGACTGTTCTCCATAGTGGCTGCACCAATTTACATTCTCACCAACAGCGCAGGAGTGTTCCCTTTTCTCCACACCCTCTCCAGCATTTATTGTTTGTAGACTTTTTAATGATGCCCATTCTGACTGGTGTGAGCTGATACCTCACTGTAGTTTTGATTTGCATTTCTCTAATAGTTTTCGATGTTGAGCATCTTTTCATGTGCTTTTTGGCCATCTGTATGTCTTCTTTGGAGAAATGTCTACTTGGGTCTTCTGCCCATTTTTTGATTGGGTTGTTTGATATTGAGCCGCACGAGCTGTTTGTATATTTTGGAGATTAATCCCTTGTCAGTTGCATTGTTTGCAAATATTTTCTCGCATTCGGCAGGTTGTCCTTTCATTTTGGTTCCCTTCCATTTTAATGAACTTGACATATGCAGTTATATCTCTCCATATTTGGGGAAAGGAGGCACCAGGTAGGATTGAAGGGTCTTCCAAAGAAATGTCCCCCTTGGAGCACATCGCGCTTGTGTTTGCCAAATCCAAGTACGTATGACCAACATGGAATAAAGTGCACAGAATTTAAGGGGCATAGAGTATGCCCATGTAACCAGCATTCATGTGAAGATACGGGCATTTAAAGTACCTGAGAAGGTTCCCTCATAGCCTCCCCTTCCTGGTCAACCAGCAGCTCCCAGCCTGGTCTGACTAACCTCTGCTCTGATGCCTGTCCTTGGAGATTAGATCAACGGCATCTTGCTGGAGTTAGTATTGCTGTGTAACAAATATCCCCCTATGTAACAAATATCCCCCTACCTCAGTGATTTAAAAGAACCATGTGGTTGTGTCCACAGATTCTTTGAGCCCCAAATCTGGACTGGATGTGGGGAGGTTGGTGTGTCTCTGCTTCAGGATATCTGGAGCACTTGGTCCTCAACTGGGAAAACTGAAAGCCTGGGGTCAACTTCACAAATGGCATGTGGGGGTGAGATTGAAGGCAGTCTCATCTACTCCCATTTCTGACCCTTGGGGTATGATAACTTGGGATTAGGAAAATGGATGATGGAGCCCACATAAAGACTCTCCTGGTAGGACATTTGCTTCATTGTAGTGGACTCAGGATGGTAGAAGGTTCTCCATGGTGGCTCACGGTTTCAGATGAAAATACCAGGAAATCGTAGGGTTGCCGTAACAAAGTAATGTGGAGTGGGTGCCTGACAACCACAGAAATTCATCCTCTCTCAGGATAATGAATGACCGCAAACCATGTAGGTTAAAACAACAGGAATTCATCCTGTCTTACTTCTGGGTACCAGATGTCTGAGACGAAGGTGTCCCAGGGCCGTGGTCCCTCCAGAGGCTCCAGGGGAGGGCCCTTTGCACCTCTTCCAGCTTCTGGGGGCTCCAGGCGTCCCTGGGCTTGTGGCCGCATCCCTCCCATCTCTGCCGCTGTCTTCACGGGGCTTCTCCTCTGTGTCTGGGTCTCTCCTCTTCTGTCTCTTAGAAGGACCCTGTCATTGGGTTTAGGTCCACCCTCATCCAGGAGGACCTCGTCTCAGATCCTTCATCACATCTGCAAAGACCCTATTTCCAAATATCACTTTCACAGATTCTGAGGATTAAGACATGGATATATCCTTTTTGAGGGCCAGAGTTCTACTCAAGGTGGTCACTTCTGCAACTTTCCCTTAGCTGAAGCCACCATGCCGCTGTCTGGATTCCAGGGGAAAGGACTTAAACGCCCCCTTGTGGTGAGGTGTAGTAAAATCGCACTGTAGAAGACGGTTCAGTTCCGGAGGTAAAGCAGTGTGGCCTGTTACTAAACCTTGTGACCCCCCTCAACGTTTGACCTCTGTCCACATCAAGTCCACTGGCCTGCCCTGCTAATGTGTGACATGACGCTGCCTCTGCTTTTTCTGAAGGTTGACATTTTCTGACTATGTTCAAAGCAGAAACAGTGACTCTTTGTATTCCTTGGTCACTCCTGTACTTGCAGATATAAATATCCTAACGTTTGTTCAACACGCTCTGATTTTTTTTTAATTAATTAATTTATTTATTTTTGGCTGCGTTGGGTCTTCGTTGCTGCACGCGGGCTTTCTCTAGTTGTGGCCAGCGGGGGCTACTCTTCGTTGCGGTGCGCGGGCTTCTCATTGCGGTGGCTTCTCTTGTTGCAGAGCATGGGCTCTAGGCGCGTGGGCTTCAGTAGTTGTGGCACCCGGGCTCTGTAGTTGTGGCTCACGGGCTCTAGAGCGCAGGCTCAGTAGTTTTGGCACCCAGGCTTCAGGAGTTGTGGCTCACGGGCTCCGGAGCACAGGCTCAGTAGTTGTGGCGCACGGGCTTAGTTGCTCCGCGGCATGTGGGATCCTCCCGGACCAGGGCTCGAACCCATGTCCCCTGCACTGGCAGGCCGATTCCCAACCACTGTGCCACCAGGGAAGCCCCAGGCTCTGATTTTTAACTGAAGTATTTCATCACAGCTGTTAATAGACGCTTCTGGCTCTTAGTTATACTGTTTCTCCTTTTACACTGGTTGATTTAGCATCTCAAGATGTGAAACATAATCACACACAAGTTTATCCATCCGTCCATCCATCCCTGTATACACACAAATATGTTTACAGGGGCGGGGGGAGAGAGAGAGAGAATTGACAGTGCTTTCCACGCTAAAAAATTTGTGTTGAGAGGCTCCTTTCTGTATTTCTGAAGTGTTCATTTCAGTGCTGGCGTGGAGAATTCGACATAGCATAATTGACTTGAAGGTCATTGCTGCATTTTAATAATATGTTGAAGAGAAGTCATCCAGCTGATCAGATAGCAGTAACACCCATTTAAGAGGGAAAATAATCATCTGTGAAAACAAATCCAGACCGAAAGAGCTCTCTTTTGTGAGTCCTCTGCATTCAGATTGCTTGTGTGTGAGCAGAGATAAACATGGCTGGCCTTTCACGAACACAGAGGTGCTCCCCAAATCACGACCCGTATCTTTAAAGGACCTAACAAATATTAGAGAGAAGCAGGGTGATCGTCTATCAGAATGCAAACTTCTCCAGAGGGTGCTGACTACAAAAGCCGTTTCTTTTCATATTTGCTTCTGTTCTGTTAGAGCGTGGGAATCTGGGAATTTGCTTTTCAATACCACCCTGCTCAAGTTACGAAGTTGTGCTTTGCTTTTGCTAGTGTCTCTCAGAATGAAGAGGAAATTAAATCTACGGGGCAAGCAAGGCTGCAGAGGTGTTTCTGGGAGGTCCCCTAAGGTGTACATGGACCCAAGGAGATATAGAGATACCAGCTGAGGCTGTTCAAATTAATTCCTGATGCAGGCAGCTCAGGGTTGACCGTAACTTTGTGTGACAGTCTGCTAGGGCTGCTGTAACAAACTATCACAAACTGGGTACCATAGACCACAGAAATGTATACTCTCGCAGTGCCGGAGGCCAGAAATCTGAGATCCAGGTGTGGGCAGGGCCGCGCTCCCTCCAGAGGCTCCAGGGGAGGGTCCTTCCCGCCCCTTCCAGCTTCTGGGGGCTCCAGGCGCCCCTGGGCTTGTGGCCGCATCCCTCCCGTCTCTGCCTCCATCTTCCCGGGGCTTCTCCTCTGTGTCTGTGTCTCTCCTCTTCTGTGTGTTAGAAGGACCCTGTCATTAGATCCAGGAGGACCTCAGCTCAGATCCTCTGAGGCGGATTCCAGCCCATGCCTCTCTCCCAGATTCTGGCGGTTTGCTGTCAGTCCTTGGTCCTCTGTGGCTTACAGAAGCATCACCCCAATCTCCAACTTCATCTTCACGTGGTGTTCAGCCAGTGTGTCTGTGTCCAAATGTTCTATCTTATAAGGACACCAGTCCTATTGCATTAGGGGCCACCCTACTCTTATCTTAACCTAACAACTTACATCTGCAAAGACTGTGCTTCCAAATAAGGTCACATTCACAGGTACTGTGGGTTTGGTCTTTGCGATGTATTTTGGGAGAACTGTTAGATTCTTAGCAGCATCAGGGTGCTCACAGCTGGAATGATCGGTGCCCGTTGACGGTGTCCTTGTGCTGGAGTCTGTCTATGAGTCAGTGGCTGTCCTTTGCTCATGCTTCGGAGCCAGGATGATCCAGGATGGTGAGCTGGATGGGTCCTTCCAAATCTCCTTGCCTATCACGGACTGGGAATCCACTGGTCCCTCATTTCCATGGCCAGGATGAGAGAGATGATATGAAAAGGGTAAGACACAAGCTTCTCTGCTCTTCCTTTTCTCAAAAACGTACCTACTGTCCACCCAGGCTCTGAAATATTCATAAAGAAAAAAAAAAAGAGCTATTACACTAAGTAAGGGAGGTCGGCAGCTCAATGATAAACAGAAGTATGTCCAGGATCTCGAGGAATGCACGAAGACCAGGGTGTATTTGAACTTCTGCCGGGTTTATAAATGTATTTTCAAATGCATGGTTTGGAAAAATGTCCATACGGATATATATATATATATATATATATATATATATATATATATATATATATATATATATATATATATATATATATATATATATATTTGGTCATGCCACGCAGCATGCAGGATCTTAGTTCCCCGACCAGGGATCGAACCCGTGGCCCCTGCAGTGGAAGTGTGGAGTCTTAACTACTGGACCGCCAGGGAAGCTCCCAGATATGTATTTTTCCTTGAATGAGGAAACCACCAGTTTCCTCATTTTTGGTGTCTGTGCTTCCGAGTTCCTTCCACTGTCTCGACTGAATAGTAGAGCAGCTTCCTGTCTGCCCAGCTATGGCGATTTCATTCATTTGGTAGCGTACATCACCTTCCTTTTCACTCGTGGCTCCGTAGAGCACACAGCTCCTTGGTGAGGGGGTGTGAGACGGTAAACCCTAACCCTATTTGGATGTATGTAACATTCGGGAAGTTCCCTGCACACTGACGTCCTGCAAAGTTCAGATTTTGCTTAGGGTTAAGCGCAAAGTGATGGAGCTGGGATAACGGGTGGGCAAGATGCAAGATGCCTGTCTTGTTCCTCAGTTTTGCTTTCCTCGTCTGTTTACCTGGGGCCCTCATCTCCTTGGGAAGATTCTTTCTCTTTCTTCATCAAAGTCAGCAGGTAATTATTCTGTTAATATGAAGACCTGCAGCCTAGACCGCCTGGCTTTTGACAGCTGGAATCACTCCTGAGGGTGTAAGCCTGCTCCATGTCTCCTGTTGAAATTGTACACCCTTGAGTTTCTACCCCCCCTTTTTTTTTTTTTTTGGCTGCATTGGGTCTTCGTTGCTGCGCGCGGACTTTCTCTAGTTGCGGCGAGCGGGGGCTACTCTTCGTTGCGGTGCACGGGCTTCTCATTGCAGTGGCTTCTCTTGTTGCGGAGCACGGGCTCTAGGTGCGCGAGTTCAGCAGTTGTGGCACGTGGGCTCAGCAGTTGTGGCGCGTGGGCTCAGTAGTTGTGGCTCGCGGGCTCTAGAGTGCAGGCTCAGCAGTTGTGGCGCACGGGCTTAGCTGCTCCATGGCATGTGGGATCTTTCCGGACCAGGGATCAAACCCATGTCCCCTGCATTGGCAGGTGGATTCTTCGCCACTGTGCCACCAGGGAGGTCCCGTGAGTTTCTACTTTTATGAGCCTTCTTTTATACTTCTTTGGATTGGCCATTCTTTTCATATTCAAAAAAAAAGAGTGCATCTTCAAACAAATACGTTTTAGAAATTGTCAGCAAAATTGGCATCCTGGTCAAACACATTAGTTTCTAAAAAGAACAGGGTGTTTCAACTGTATGTGATGGAGTGTGCTGTCATCCAAAGGGTTTACTTATTCACATCTATCCTTACTGAGCCTGGAGTACAGAAGAGAGAAAGCAGTGGCAGGAAAGGAGGAGCGACTCCACCATCAAAAGCTTTCTGGTGCCAGCACAGGACCCTTAACTGCTTGTTTATGGGAACGTACACGGATGTTAATTCCAAAATTTAAATGAATTAACACTGCTGATTGTTTCGCAAAGCTGACTTTTCTTTCATGCCACTTGTCCACACCCCTTTCCCAGAACACTCATTTCTAAAACTTGTGTGTGTGGTGGGCGGAATGGTGTCCCTCCCCCCTCCCCAAGAAAGACATGTTCAAGTCGTAATCCCTGGCACCTGTGAATGTGAACTCTTTGGAAAGAGTCTTAAGAGATGGAATCAAGTTAAGGTGAAGTCACTAGAGTGGACCTTAATGCAATATGGTTGATGTCCTTATGAGAAGAGCAAAATAGGGAAAAGGTAGGTACGGGAAGAAAACAGCCACAGGAGACAGAGGCAGAGACGGGAGGGATGCGGCCACAAGCCCAGGGACGCCTGGAGCCCCCAGAAGCTGGAAGGGGAGGGAAGGACCCTCCCCTGGAGCCTCTGGAGGGAGTGCGGCCCTGGGACACCTTGACCTCAGGCTTCTGGTCTCCAGGACTGGGGGGTAGGATGGATGCCTGTGGTTTTAGGCCCTCAGTGTGTGGTTGTCAGAGCCGCCCTGGACTCTGCTATAAAAAATAACACTCTTTTTCTCTCACTGTGCACTCCTACCCCCTCCCTCTGGCCTCCTGAAACCTGCCCAGGTCCCTGGCCCCATGCCGGGGAGCAAACTCACCCTTCCCATAGGGTGCCTGTCCCACAGGTGCACAGGGCCGCTCTGGAACCTGCCGGTGGCCAGCCCAGGCTTGGGCTGACTTGCCAGGTTCTGATTTTTATCGTAAACCCTTCCGTGTACATAAGAGTGTGCCGGGGCCAAGCCCATCCGTAGCCGGAGCTGATGCTCCCACGAGAAGCCCGTCTTTCCAGGTCCAGGTTGTTGCAGAAAAAGTTTTGTAGTTGCTCTCTCTCTATATATATATCACAACACACATATGTATTTTTATATAGATATATAAATGCACGACATGTATATATTTATGTACATATGTATGTCTAATATACCACACACACAAATATCCTTATATATTTATATATAATCCTGGGCTGACACATGTAATTTTCTTTTTGAAAACAATGTCCTACAACTTAAAAGTAACTCAGTAATTTAACTGTAGTAAACTTTACATCTCTAATTAATCAGTTTTATTTTGAGATGATTGTGGAATCGCATGCAATTATAAGAAATAACGCCAAGGGACTTCCCTGGCGGTCCAGTGGTTAAGACTCCACGCTTCCCCTGCAGGGGGCACGGGTTCGAGCCCTGGTCAGGCAACTAAGATCCCACAAGCCGCACGGCACGGCCTAAAACAGAACGAAACAAAGAAATAATGTTGAGAGATTCTTGTGTGCCCTTGACCCAGTTTCTAACACCTCAGGCATCTTGTTGTTGGCATTGATTGTCTTATTTTTGTTCAGTTTGAGATCTTCCTGTTCAGTTTGAGATCTTCCTGCTTCCCGGTTTGATGAGTGGTTTTTTTTTTTTTATTGCCTGCTGAACCTTCTGGACATTGTGATAAGAGAGTCTGGAACTTAGTAAACCCTGCTGTTTTAGGTGGCTTCCTGTGACAGCATTACGACCTGGGAGGTGCGGGGCGATGTCTAGTTACAGCCAGGTGGGTGTAGAAGTCCGGGTCCCCTACTCAGCCCCCACTGACACACAAGGTAGAGATGCTACTTGGTACTGGTCCTTGGAAGTGGAGTTCCCACATCCCCATTAAGCCTCCCCAGTGCCCCCCTGGGTGGCAGGGGTAGGAGTACATCCTTGCGGCTTCCCGAATGGCCTCTGCTCACACCAGTGGTGGTGGGGAACCTCATTCGTTCTGGCTGGTGGTGAAGTTCCTGATCCCCACTGAACCTCTTTTGACACCACGCCAGTGCAAATGGAACAGGATACCCCATTAACTGCCGGGTGCCGGTGGGATTCCAGGCTCCCCACGTGGTCCCCCAGTGGAATCACCGCTGGGGAGCTACAGTTTGGCAAGCACAGATGTCTAGACACCCCACTTTCACCCAGGCCACGGCTTTTTGTGTAGTGTTTGCTCTTTCCTTTAGCGCACACACACACACACAGAGTTTGGCCCAAAGGAAGCCCCATGAAGGTGGCTCACAAAGGTACTCTCTGCCTGCGTCATCGGTTATAATCATCCAACTTGTGGATTCCCTGGAGGTAAGCCATTGTTGGGAGAAACTGCCCAGGTAGCCTGGTACAGTAGAATTCTGTGATTCCACACACGTGCCCGTAAAAACCTTAGCGCTTAGTAACATGGGGTTTATTGTGAATGTCAGGTTCTCAGGTGCCCGTCAAGAGCTGGTCGCCTAAGCAGGTCCTTCTGAAGATGGTAACCTCAGGCGTATTACTTTAACGCTCTCGCGAGTGAGCATGTATTCCAGACACTATACTGCCATCTCACCATCTTGCGTTCACTCTTCTTGGCCCGCCGCGTTGGACAAGGACTAAAATTAGGAACTGTTGACCATGAGAAAGTCTTGGGTCTCTTTCAGCTGCACTGCTCAGAAACCCCAGATCCACTGTCATCAGCAATTTAAAACCTGAGTGATCCCACATAACCGGAAGTAGCTCAGGCTGAATGATGTCTTTGATGTTGGCAATACCTTCCATGCTTCCCCCCTGCCGTCCTAGGTGTTGGTTTCCACATCTGGCTCTTGCCAAGATGGCGGGCACAACTGGACATGGTACAAACTTTCTCTGTAACAATCCTTAGGGTCTTCTTAGGATTGTGGGAATCTGTCATCGAATCATCCCAGCAGCCTTCCTGTCCTGTCTTTTTGGTTAGAATTTGGATCTTGTTACTCTCCGTTCAGCTCCAAAACCAAACTATGGGTGTAGCCGCCTGATTGGCCTAGATGGAACTGAATCTGCCCTCTCCCCCTTTTATTCCCCCTTGGGGATGGGGATGGGTTCCAGTTCCATGAAGCATTTATCCATGTATGAAATTGGGGTTGTGTTTTCAAGGAGAAAGGGAGCAGGAGGATGTATAGGGTATCAGCAAGGTCTGGGACACTGAGATACTCGGGGGCCACGTCTCTGCATCACCTGTGAGGAAAGCCCAGGTGTAGATTCATTGAAGATACACTCAACAAAGGTCTTACATCAGAAACGGATTCGAGGTTATTTGCATTTTCAAACCGTCCCTCCACTGCACTCCTTAAGGAACGCCTCACACCTCTTGCATCTAACAAGAGTCTCAATGAACTTCTTGGGAAAACAAGGCCTTCTAAGGCCCTGGAGTTCTGAGCTCGTGTCTTTTACATGCTTCCCAGTCCGCTTATGAGAAGTACACTCGAGTAAGGAAGCCGTCTCCGTGAGTTCTCAAAACTTTTCTTGGATCGATAGGCTCAAAGTAGCAAGCATGCCAATTCTTTTTTTCCTTTTTTAAAAAATTTCTATTTATTTATTTCTGGCTGCACCACGCAGCTTGTGGGATCTTAGCTCCCGGACCAGGGATTGAACCCATGCCCCCTGCATTGGAAGTGCACAGCCTCAACCACTGGCCCTCCGGGAAGGTCCCTGTTTGTTATTCTTGAGTCTCACATTACATTGATGTATAAAGGCTCTCAACTTGTATTATTCTACCCTCCAACTTGTGAAGACTTGTCAGGGCCAGTGTCTCTTGCTAAGAATGTCATGGAGGCAGCAGATACATCGTTTTGGCATGTTCCCTTCGTTCCACGGGCTTTCAGAAAATATAGTTTCTCTCTTCCTAAGTGGGAAAACAAGAGAGCCAAGATCATTCATCCCCAAGAGGTTCGGGGTACCTAATGAGGGCTAGATAAAATGCATTTAGGAATGCATACGTCTTTTTTTTCCATCTGAAATACTGACATTCATATACTTGTCATTTTTTAATGAATAACCTTCCTATTTCAAAAGAAATCGACTTCTGGAGGAAACAAGTGCAGAGAAAACCAAGATTCTATAAAAAACACAATTTATTTATAATCACATCAACCTAGAATCACCAGGGTGCACCTCAAGGTATATAGAGTTTCGCTGTCTTTCTGCCTCTCCTTTGTCCATTTTCACCCAGAACACAGAAGGAACTCTTGGGAAAGGTAAACGTTTACTTAAAATAACTGAAATGTAATCATGGATCTGTTAGGATAGAATTCTTGTATACTGAAGTATACGTATTATATATTTGATGTATATGTATACGTTTAGATATAGGTACACATTCAGATCTGTTGGGATAGAATTCTCGTACACGTACGTATATTTTATGTCTATGTATATACACACACACACTTAAATATATATATTTTATTATATATGTTTATATTTCAGGGCACAAAAATTCTATCCCAACAGATCCATTGTTATCGGTAGTTATTTGTCTTCATATTCCAGAAACGACATTCTTTCGGTCCGGTGGGCTGGGGGTACTGTAGCATAATCCAGCGGACGGTGAAGCTCCATGTAGATCTTTCTTCCTTTTTTAAATATAAAAAGCGGAGAAACCTAACCACGCATTACTAGCATTGACGAGGACATCTGGATTTGAATGCATTATCATGTGATACCGCCTGCCTTATCCGCGTGCCTTTGCCCGTCTGTCCTCACCCACGGAACTGAAATTCTGTTTGTACTGCGCCAAAGACGTACAGAGAGACACCAAACCCTGCATCTCCCAGCTTCCCTTTCAATGAGGAGAAGCCATGGGGCATAGTCTGGCCAATGAAATAAAAGCGGACAAGTGGTTCATGCAGTTGTCAACATTTTTATTTTAGTATTTTTTTTAGTTGACGTAGAGTTGATTTGCCATGTTGTGTTAATTTCTGCCGTACGGCAGAGTGATTCAGTTGTACACGTATATACGTGCTTTTTTTTTTTTTAATATTCTTTTCCAGTACGGTGTGTCCTCTTTTAAATCATTTAAAAGCATGCTTTTAAAGCACATATCTGGCTTGTGCAAAAGGACCATCTCAGTTTGCACACACTCTTTGCCACTGGCCTCTTCCTTCTTCTTCCTGCCTGGAATGTAGGTGCTTTCTCTGGAAGTACAGCAGCTTCCTTGAGACTGTGGGGACAAAATGGTATTTGCTAAGAATGGTGGAGGAGAAAAAGGGGTATGTCCTGGATTATTGAACCACTGCATGTCATTTTCTGGACCTGCTCTAAGAAATGACCACAGGGACTTCCTTGGCGGTCCGGTGGTTGAGGCTCCACGCTTCCACTGCAGGGGTCGCAGGTTCAATCCCTGGTTGGGAAACTGAGATCCCGCATGCTGTGCAGCAGCAATGAGAGCAACAAGACGGACCACAAACTAGATGGCTTACAACAAGGGAGATGCAACCTGGGTGGACAGTGGATATCACGGTAACACCCCTTTGGATCTGCAGACATGCATAACGTCTAGGAATAGAAACACAACAAGGTCAAAGTAGCCCAGATCCTTCCCACCTTGGCACCATCATCAATCTGGACTGCTTATACTAGGACGAATCCCTGGGGTGAAGGAGACATTCTCTTATTTACACCCGTGTGATGTTCATCTGTTATTGGAGCCAAAGCCAGCCCCTACCTACCTCTCTCAGCGCCTTTTTAAAGTGGTGAGCTGTATAGTAGAATCCTGTATGGAGTTCTGGATTCTCCTGAATTCCAGTTTCACGACCAGTTTCCTCCTGATGACTTTTGTTTTCCCCAAACCTCCTTCCTGCTGCCTTCTCCTAAAAGCATACCTTAGTTCTGTATTGATTTCCAGTACTCTTAAAAAACTGTTATTGAAGTAGAGTTGGTTTACAATGTTGTGTTCGTTTCAGGTGTGCAGCAAAGTGATTCAGCGCTACATATCCATGTATCTGTTCTTTTTCAGATTCTCTTCTCATATAGGTTATCACAGAATATTAAGCAGAGTTCTCTGTGCTCTAAAGTAAGTCCTTATTAGTTATGTATTTTGTATGTAGTAGTGTGACTATGTTAATCCCAAACCCCTAATTTATCCATCCCCCTCCCTTTCCCCTTTGGTAATCATAGTTTGTTTTCTATGTCTCTGAGTCCGTTTTTGTTTTGTAAATAAGTTCATTTGTGTCTTTTTTAAAAATTAGATTCCACATATGAGTGATATCATATGATATTGGTCTTTGTCTGACTTACTTCACTTAGTATGATCATCTCTAGGTCCACCCAGGTTGCTGCCAATGGCATTATTTCATCCTTTTCATGGCTGAGTAATATTCCATTGTATACATGTACCACATCTTCTTTATCCATTCCTCTGTTGATGGACACTTAGGGTCCTTCCGTGTCTTGGCTATTGGAAATAATGCTGCTGTGAATACTGGGGTGCATGTATCTTTTTGAATCAGAGTTTTCTCCCGATATATGCCCAGGAGTGGGATTGCTGGATCATACGGCAGCTGTACTTTTAGTTTTTAAGGACCCTCCATACTGTTCTCCATAGTGGCTGTAGCAATTTACATTCCCACCGATACTTTTTGAGATGTTATTTTGTTCCCTTGGGCAAAGAAATTGCAGCTGTTCTCTCCTCTTCTGTGTCAGAGACTGGGAATCTGAAATTACTTACTTGTGTTGTGTAGATAATGTTTGGTGAACAGCAGGAAGGTAGAAACCGTACCTGGGTTATTATTCGGTGGGTGCAGAGTGGCAGCCTCTGTCTTCTCATCTGCGCCAAGAGCTTTTTAAGACCCCCAATGGGCAACCTCTACCCCAAGAAGAGGTCATTCCCTGTTAGAAGGAATCCCACACTCCCTTCTGTGGTTTTCCTAGACATGTATCTACAAGTCTAGTGTGGCTCTTACTTCAGCTTTGCTTACAGTGTCAGTGCATGCCTGCCTGTCGACTGCACCCATTCAGACACCCTTAATGGCAGAATTCAGGTTTTACTCATTCTCTGTAGATGGGCGTTCATTTATGAGCTACATGATGTTCCAGGGGCTCAAATAAACTTGCAAAGATTAAGAGCAAAACTTCATGTTTCTTGCCTTGCTCCTGTGGTTTTTATTAGGTTGATAAAGTTGCTTGAGTTTTTTTTTTTTTTTTAAATTAAGAGATGGACCTTTCCCCATAGCAGGCATTCCGTAAATGTTTGCTGGACGTAAGTGAATTAAGGAAGAGGAAGTGAGAGGGTCAGTGCAAACATAGATACTTTATGGGGTCTCTTCCTATACTTTTTTCTACTTCTTTCTCTACAGCTGGTTTGGTGATGACTCATCCATGTAGGTTGTCACCAGCTTTCTGCGCGAATGTCCTTGCCAATACTTGACGTTATATTTCTTGCTTCCTTGTACGGTTTCTTTTTTTCGAAAGAGAGATGCCTCCCAGAGACCATGCCTGATGAAGGAGAGGCAGAGTCCAATGAATAAATGGATACATGATTCCCCCATTTGCCCAAAGAGTAGAGAATTCTGGCCCAAAAGGTCTTGGGGAATCCAGCACCGGTTGCCCATTGAGTGGTGAACCCTGTAAGGCATATTTATTTTTGTTTGGGGTTTTTTGGTGTTTTCTTTGGTACTGAATTTTCTTGTTTTTTCAGCTTTATTGAGGCATCGCTGACGTGCACAAAATTTGTACACATTTAATTTGTATACATCTAGATGAGTTTGGTCATATATATACAGCCACGAAACCGTCACCACCGTCGAAGTACTAAACCTGTACATCACTTCCAGAAACCTCGTTTTCTTTTTCTTGCGTGTGTCAAGAACATTTAACACGAGACTTCTCCTAACATTTTAAAGTGTGCGATTGCATATTGTTAAGTATAGGTACCACGTTATACAGGACTTAACCATCCTGCATAATGAAAACTTTGTCTTCAGGATAAGGTGTTACTATCCAAAATGTATGAGAAACTTATACAGTTCGATAGCATAAAAACAAATAAGCTGATTTAAAAGTGGGCAGATGACCTGAATAGACATTTCTCCAAAGAATGTATACCAATAGCCAATAGGTACATGAAAAGGTGATCAAAGTCGCTAATCGTCAGGGAAACGCCAATCAAACCCTCGATGAGATATCACCTCACCGTTGTCAGAATGGCCATCCTCAAAGAGAACAGAAATAACAAATGTTGGCAAGGCCGTGGAGAAAAGGGAACGCTCCTACACTGTTGGTGGGAATGTAAATTGGTACAGCCGTTATGGAGAACAGTACGGAGGTTCCTTAAAAAACTAAAAATAGAACTGCCGTATGGTCCAGCAATCCCATTTGGGGGTATGTGACCTCAAACATGGAAATCAGCATCTTGTTCTGCATCCCCAGATTCATTGCAAGATAATTCACAATAGGCAAGACATGGAAACAACCCAAGTTTCCACTGATGGATGAATGGATAAATAAATGTGATATATATATACACACACACACATATACATACGTACGTACACACATCATACACACGCACAATGGAATACACTGGAATATTCTTCTGCTTTAAAAAAGAAGGAAATCCATAAGGCATCTACTAATCAACCTTCTTTCCTCCCCTCTTTCATTTCTTCCTTTCTCATTGTTCACTGGAATCACATTAAACAAAACATCTCTAGGAACGCCAGAATCCTTGCGATGCCTTGATATATGCCTGGGATCTGCCCCTCATAGTGGAGGTTGTGCATGGAGAACTCCATTTCTCTCTGTAACACTGTCTCTGCGTTATGGACTCGTGCCTGATTTAAAAAAAATAAAGAGAGTCAGCAAATGTGGATGGAAGGAAATCATAAACTCAAATGAAGTTGTTTAAAGAGCCTCTGGGAACTAAAAATCCATTTCCCTGAAGCAATGACCCCAACCTGCCCTCTACAAACCAATTAACTTGATTATGAGATAGGACAAGAAAGAAAAAAAAAAGACATGATTGTACTTAGGTCACTGAGCCATATTTTATGTGTCCTCCACGATCCAGTTTATTTCCAGAAGTATCTGGGGAAAAATTTCCAATGCGAATCTGATTTTGTTTTACTGGCCAGAAAAGGAAAGAGAGCACAGAGTACACCTGGATGTTAGTCTCCACATTCCAAATGATGCACAAAGAGATGCCAGGAACAGTCATGTGACCCTTAATGCTGCAGTTAATATTTGGATGCAATCTGTCTACACACAAGGTCCAGCTTTTTAAATTTTTTTAAAAATGTATTTTATTTATTTTTGGCTGTGTTTGGTCTTCGTTGCTGCACGTGGGCTTTCTCTAGTTGCGGCGAGCGGGGGCTGCTCTTCATTGCGGTGCACAGGCTTCTCATTGCGGTGGCTTCTCTTGTTGCAGAGCATGGGCTCTAGGCGCGTGGGCTTCAGTAGTTGTGGCTCGCGGGCTCTAAGCGCAGGCTCAGTAGTTGTTGTACACAGGCTTAGTTGCTCTGCGGCATGTGGGATCTTCCCGGACCAGGGCTCGAACCCATGTCCCCTGCATTGCCAGGCGGATTCTTAACCACTGCACCACCAGGGAAGTCCCGGTGCAGCTTTTAGATAAGTAACGAGTGTCTTATGTTCTCATCTCCTAATGAACAGGGAGAGTTTGCTGTTTAAATATTTGGAGACCTAAGAAACTAAATACAGTGTGACCTGTGGAATAAGGTGTTCCCATGCAAATCACAGGCACTTTTTCTAAGAAAAAGGAAAGGGATGTGGCCACAGGATTTCAGCTTTTATTACTGCACATGTGAGTGAAGGACCATTTCCACATTTTACTCTAGAAAACTGAAGATTGAATAGAAACATGTTCCTGGAAATCCAAGAGAAACAGAGATTGCTTTTTACATTCTTATTTTTAAAATATCACCTGGGGGAATATAAACTGGTAGAGCCACTACAGATAACAGTATGGAGGTTTATCAGAAAACTAAAAATAGAAGTACCGTACAATGCAGCAGTCCCACCCCTGGGTATACAAAATGCAAACTCTAATTCAAAATGATACACACACCCCTACGTTCATAGCAGCACTATTTACAATAGCCAAGACATGGAAGGCACCTAAACGTCCATCTGCAGATGAATGGATAAAGAAGATGTGGCACATATATACAATGGAATATTACTCAGCCATTAAAAAGGATGACATAATGCCATCTTCAGCAACATGGATGGACCTAGAGATTATCATACTGAGTGAATTAAGTCAGAGAAACACAAACATTGTATGATGTCACTTATATGTGTCATCTGAAAAATAATACAAATGAATGTGTATACGAAACAGAAACAGACTCACAGACGTAAAAAACCAACTTATGGTTACCAAAGGGGAAAGAGAGGGGAGGGATAAATTAGGAGTATGGGATTAACATAGAAAAACTACTATACGTAAAACAGATAATCAGCGAGGACCTATTGTATAGCACAGGGAACTATATTCAATATCTTGTAATAACCGATAAGGGAAAATAATCTGAAGAAAGTAATATATATGTAACTGAGTCACTTTGCTCTACACTTGAAACTAATACAATATTATAAATCAACTCTGCTTCAATTAAAAAAAAAGACAAATGAAAAACATCACCTGGACCAAGAGAAACAGAAATTTATTTTTCCATCCTTATTTTTTAAAATATCAACTGGATTTACATATGTAAATGGAAGTGTGTATTCATTTCACACCCCCGCTGGACAGGTCATCATTTGTCCTCTTTGAACTGAGATCCAGGAAGAGAAGTAGCAGCTGTACAGTATGAAATGCATTATGAAAATGAGGGTATGTGGCTTTGGACAACTTATTCCAGTTGACCTTGACTGTCCTTGCCACTGTAGCCTCACCGGGAAAACCGGTTGGTGAGTATAGAACCTGTAGCAGAAAATGTGGTAACTAACTCTCATGTATAACATTTCCTTATAAAATATAGTGTCGGGCTTCCCTGGTGGTGCAGTGGTTGAGAGTCCGCCTGCCGATGCAGGGTACACGGGTTCGCGCCCCCGTCCGGGAGGATCCCACATGCCGCGGAGCGGCTGGGCCCGTGAGCCATGGCCGCTGAGCCTGCGCGTCCGGAGCCTGTGCTCCGCAGCGGGAGAGGCCACAACAGTGAGAGGCCCGCGTACCACAAAAAAATAAAAAATAAAATAAAATAAAATACAGTGTCATGGAACACCAGGTACGAGCTCTAACTTAGCTATTCTGTCAGATATACCTAAAAAAGATACTCGACTCCCAGAAACCACACATGTATTAAACCCCCTGAACAGTAATAAAAACAGGCAGCATTGTGTGCAGGGTCTCACTGTGTGCAAGGTTAGAGCACATTAGATATTTTGAGAGATGCACGTCATGCTAGAAACACGAATAATGGCCGCAGCATCTATGAAATACATTATGTATGTAAAGTGTTATATACATAAAATGCAAGAAACATTAGTAACTTGATGGTGTTTATAAAATGCACGCAAAGACATTATTTAAAAATGACACAGCCTGAAATTTGCATTTTCTTCCTTTATTTTTGCGCAAAATGATATATGTTGACAGGGCTACCGAATTTAGGATTGAAAGTTTGTGTTAACACAGGGCGTTTGCCTTTTCCAACAGCACATCCATCATTTCTTTTTGGAACTTCCCTATGAAGTAAAGCACAGTGTTGCCGTTCAGACGTGGCTGAGTTACCTGGTTTTAAACTTAGATTATAGGAGGCAATCAGCAGGCACTAGCCCATGTGGAGGATGTTTTTCAATAATTGGGTTAATTCCTAATCCCTTCGCAAAGTCATGCGTCCAGTCTGACCAAAACTGCAGCAACTCATCATTTAGTAATTTCCAGATCAGAGACCAGGGTCCCTCAAGTCACAGTGAGAGTCTCTAAGCTTTAGCTCCTCAGAAAATATCACCTTTGTGTTTGAATGGCTATATTAACTGCATATAGAATTCCATGTTCCTTTTTTTTCTTTTTCTCCTGCAAGCTCTTGAAAGCCACTCCTCAGCTATGAAGGACTTCCCCCTCTGTACGTCATTTATTAAAAACGTCATCGTGTCCATTTCCCTTCCATAGCCCCATAAATCTGTGGAATCTCCCCTTATTCTGGGTTTTTCTTGGTATCGTCATGGGAGTCATACATCCCAAACCAGAAGTGGGCATCTAAGAGGTGTATTGGGGGTATGCATCTCCTCTCAGTAGGCACGATGTGTGCTGTAGTTTTGTAGCAGCCAACCCTTTAGGTTTCAGTGAGAAGTGAGAATTCATATGCAGGTGCGTTCAGGAAAAAGGTTCATTCCAGTATAAACCAGTAAGAGGGAAGGGAAACTAATACTGAGAAGTAGAAACAGCTGAGAAAGATGGATTAACCCTCTTCGGGATGCTCCCTGGTGACCTGAATTTGTATGCCACCTAGGCTGTATTTTACATCAGCTTGTCAAGAACATCCCTTTCAGACGTGGTGACAATTGACCCAGGTCTTTTTGTACCTCTGTTTGCATCTCTGCACAGAAAGGACCTGTTATCTGGGTCCTTGGTGTGTGTTCAAGGTGTGTTCAAAGTTTCTTCATCTTCTCCAACCCAGCAATGGTTGAATGGATTTCTGGGTACGCTGGGGCCCCATTGCGTGAGGTTTTCTGAAAAGGCATCGGTGTGTCCAGGTCTGTACTGGGTTCCTTGGGTCTGTTATCACTGGTGGTGTTGGACGCTCCTTTACGCAAAAAAGGTAGTGAGAGCTAAACGTAGGTTTTGTGGGTTTTTTGAGCAGCGACACCAAAGGAGCAGGCTCTTTGCTTGTTGCGGGTTGACATTCGTTCCATCTGTCTGGCATTGAAACATGAAGTCTCCCACGTGGTGGTTCTCGTCTTTGTTAGGACTGGAATCAAACCCACAGGTGATAAGGTTACTGAAAGTGGAGTCCGGCTGCTCACCCCTCAAAAGCCAATAAAGAGGCAAGGTTGGTGGAAAGGAAAGTTTGCTTTATTTCAGAGGCCAGCAACCCGCAGGGGTGGGAAGCTGCGGACACCTGTCCAAGGGCCGACTCCTCCCGCCCTGAAAATCAGGGGGCAAGAGCTTTTATAGACAGAGGGAGGGGGCCCCAGGCAGAAACAGCAGAGTCAGCTCTGACGGTCATTTTGAAATTGGTCCTGCGGTGGTCGGATCTGTGTCATCTTTTTTTTTTTTTTCCACATCTTTATTGGAGTATAATTGCTTTACAATGGTGCGTTAGTTTCTGCTTTATAACAAAGTGAATCAGCTATACGTATACATATGTCCCCATATCTCTTCCCTCTTGCGTCTCCATCCCTCCCACCCTCCCTATCCCACCCCTCCAGGTGGTCACAAAGCACCCAGCTGTGACCAGCATCATCTTGATCGTTTTAAGTACAGTTAGTCTTCAGTTCCAGGGTCGGTTTGTTCGCATTTTCTTTTTGTTTGTTTGTTTGTTTGTTTGTTTTTTGCGGTACGCGGGCCCCTCACTGCTGTGGCCTCTCCCGTTGCGGAGCACAGGCTCCGGACGCGCAGGCTCAGCAGCCATGGCTCACGGGCCCAGCCGCTCCGCGGCATGTGGGATCTTCCCGGACCGGGTCACGAACCTGTGTCCCCTGCATCAGCAGGCGGACTCTCAACCACTGCGCCACCCGGGAAGCCCTGTTCGCATTTTCTTGAGGCCAGTTCTCAGAATTGTGGCAGCTTATGTCGTGGCTACAGTCTGGTTGTCATGTAGTTCACGACTTCCATCTGGTGTGGTTTCAGTATCTACAAGACAGCTCACAGGCTGTGGCTCAGAATATGATCTATAGCCCTTGAGGAGGAACTAGAGGTCCTTGACTTTGCTTAATGACTAAACTGTTATTATTTATTCTTGTTGGACTGCTTTCCTTTGTTTCTGCATTTTCTCACTTCTCTGACTAAACTTATTCTTTGGCTAAAGTTTTTCCACAGAAAAAAGGCAGGAGGAGGACATGGGGGGCAAGGACCACAGGGTCCTGCCCCGTTTCAGTAATCACTTTGATTCACTTTGTTCCGTAGGTCATCACGCGGTGTTACCGCTTTCCTTGGGGATCTCGCGCAGAGGGGGAATTGGTGAAGGGCTGCATTCCGATTGTGTGACTTGATCAAGGTATCATTTCAGAGTCTTTTCCATCCCACCATGATTCTCCCAAATAACAAAAGGGCTGTCCTAAAAGTCCTGGTGTTGTTGATGAAAAACTAATCTGTTGATCTAAGGAAGAAGTGGAAAATTTTATTCGAGCCAAATTTAAGGATTATAACCCAGAAAGAGCATCTCAGAAAGCTCTGAGAACTGTTCCATCCATTAGAAGTCAAGGCCCAGTTATATAAGTGTTTTGAGGCACAGGGCTGTACCACAAATGACGTGTTAGTGACAATTTACACAACCCAGATCTAAGCGTCATCGTGGCCCCTCACATCAGTAAGGAATGTCATCTTTTTAGGAGTCGTCTTGTTGATGCAGGGAGAATGCTCTCTTCATGGTTGAGCAGATATTCCTGCTGATGGGGGAGGTCTGGTTCTTGCCTAATGCGGATACACGATGCACAGTGCAGGGAGAGAGGAGGCCCAAGGGCCCGGAAAATTTGTGTTTAAATTTTTCTTGTCTTGCCTTAAAATGTAAGTTTTATTTCTCAGTGTCTGTAACTAGCTTTGTGGCTTTAGGTTCAGCACTGGAAGCCTTTAGGACACGACTCTTCGAACTCCAGCAAAGATGGGGTACACTGAAGCTTTTTTTTTCTTTGTTCTAATAAATTTATTTATTTACTTATTTTTGGCTGTGTTGGGTGTTCGTTGCTGCCCACGGGTTTTCTCTAGTTGTGGTGAGCGGGGGCTACTCTTGGTTGCGGTGCGCGGGCTTCTCATTGCGATGGCTCTCTTGCGGAGCACGGGCTCTAGGCACGCGGACTTCAGTAGTTGTGGCACGTGGGCTCAGTAGTTGTGGCTTGCAGGCTCTAGAGCGCAGGCTCAGTAGTTGTGGCGCACGGGCTTCGTTGCTCCGCGGCATGTGGGATCTTCCCGGACCAGGGCTCGAACCCGTGTCCCCTGCATTGGCAGGCGGATTCTCAACCACTGCGCCACCGGGGAAGCCCCACTGAAGCTTTTTCTGTGTCCATTTCTGTCTTGGAAATGTGAATCCTAGCTCTATAACCACAAAAGTGATCTGTGCTTTAGTCCTGAAAACACCACTTAGTTGCTGCCTGGGAACTTGACTATCTGAACACGGATTCTAAAATGGAATTGGTACCCACCCCACTACGCTACCTGTCAAAGTGGATATCAACATCAAATTATGTAAATATGAAAGTGCTTTGATGATGGTTAATGACGGTGCACGTGTCACTGATTATCAGTATCATCGTATGGGCACTCAGGTAGAATTTGTGCGTCCCCATCACTTTGAGGAATGATAGAAAAGCGCTGCCATGCTATTCAGTGTAAATGAATAACGTAATCTTACTTGCAGAGAGGCCCTCGATGAGGACACAGCGAGCGTTCGCCCTAACTGACATTCCGCATGCAGCGAGGCCGCCTAGAATTGAATTGTCTGTTTTCACACCTCCCACAACGCAGAGCTTTCTCAGTGCCCCACTTTATGCCTGTGTCGGAGATTTTCTCTTGATGTGTAAAGGTGTTTCACACTTGCCCCTGCAAAAGCTCCAGCTCCATCCGGCAGGTATTCGGAGAGAGCCCCGGTGGGGTTTACATTAAATAACAAGACACTTCACAGCAGCCCTATTAACTTTCTGAACCTTTCCCGGAACTGCCCCGAGCTGTCTCATTAGCTGGGCTCTTTCTGTGACTTTATCTGGCATGCTGTCTCTTTTTCGTGGGTCAGCAGCTGGTTCCCTGTGGACGTTGGATCAGCGCCAAGCCCCGCCCACTCTGTTCTTATGATGTATTATCTTTTTGCACTTGCATTCGGGTCATCACACCCACTGCCGTGGCACCCTGCAGAGTACAGGGGCACCTTTGAAGCGATGCCATCTCTTTAATCATGGCGAGGCTCTCGGGAGGAGAAATCGAAGCACCAGATGTTATCAGGGGAGGGACTTGGGAGGGTAAAAGGTGGAAGAATTTTCAGTGAGCCGCAGATGTGGAAAATGCCAGTGTATTTAAGATGTTCATTTATATAAATACGTGGAAGCTGGGCAAACATTGACATTTTCAGAACGACGGTTCCTTAAAACTTTGTATTCCCTTTGGCTACTGGTTCCGCCTTTGATGAATTTTTGATAACTTTCCATCAAGGTTTAATCATTAATTATATATGTATATCAATATCTATATGTACATCTATATCTCATCCTCTGTATCATCTATCTATGGATAGATAGATACAATTATTGATTTTAGATACATGTCGATTATAGACACACATATATATTCACATATATATAATATTATGTGTGTATGTAATTAGATTAGATACCTGTATATGTAATTTATGTGTGTACCTATATGTGTATATATAGGCACATACATACATGTAAAAAATGTGTATATACATGTATATTTTTTACATATAGATATGTAAAATATGTGTGTATATACATGTATGTGTATATGTGTGCCTATACACATATATGTATATAGACATGTATATATGCACGCATATATATATATATATGTTTTTCAGTGATTAGCCTTTAATTCCTGATGGGAATCCATTATATTACTGTTACAAGTTTAAATCCTTTGCTTATATTTTGGGGAGCACCAAGCACCTTTTTTCACACAAGTAGTTTTCTGTTTTTTCTTAGTAGAATGTCTGATAAACTACGGTCGGTCATGCTGTCTCTTGCCTTCGATTATGCTTTGTTTTTCTCCCTTTACCCAATAAGCTCTTGTTTTCATCTATGTCTGTTACTGCTATGCCTTTAAAAAATAATTAGTAAGGCATTATCCCTTACCAGTGTCACCTCGATTTGTAAGATGAAATGGAACGTGTGTGTTTACGCCATGTCGTATAAGTTAAACAAACTCAGGAGTAGCACCCCTGGATCTCTAGAAGATCACAGGAGGTACAAACTATATTTATTTAATTAAACAAATGAGGAGGGAGAATTAAATTCTCATAGGCCTAGAAAAGAGCCAGGAAGACTGAAGACTTGAGGGTGAGAGCTTTGGTGTCAGGTGTCTTCCCTGGGGATAGAGGGAGGACGGATTCAACCAGTGAATTCTGATTTTCGCTTCTGGAGGCTGGTAAATGAAATCTGCTAGCCTGGGAATGTAAGGAGACTGAAGTGATGTACCAGCTGGGGAGCTGAACACACATGTATTCAGTGAGAAATAGGATCTTTATACACTTTTATGAATTCAGGTTTTGAGAGTACAGAGTTCGCAGGTAGATAAAAACATCGAGATTGAATGTGTCATGCTGCATTCATTTGGATGACGACCCAACAGAAACCAACAAAACTTAATAGAGTAAAATACTTTCAGTATTAGTAGCTGTGATTAGTACATCCCTAAAATGTACTGAGGTGTTACATGTGCATTTTTAATAGTGGGTAACAAACAGCTCCTGGGTTTGGAAGTCATAGGTGCCCAACAGATCCAAACATCACACATAGTTCAAAGAAATACCACAAGTCATACTTGTTATATGAGGAAAATGCCGCTTGTTTATACTCCCCAGCTCTTTTCCTTTCTATACCAGTTATGTCTTAAACATCTTACACATTTTCCCACTTTTAATGTTTAAAAAGGGGATTTATTTGATCAAAATCACTAAAGCACACACCTTTCAAGTGTGTTTATTTAATGGCAACTCCTTAGGATCTTTTATATCCCCTTTACATATTTGCCTTTTACATGAGGTTAAATACATCCTATCAGGCGATATTAATCAAGCCTTCATAGGAGCCCATCGGTAATAATGGAAGATAAAACTTCAGATTGGGAAAAAAAAAGAAGAACAAGAACAAGTAACATATTTTTTTAAACTTCAGATTGGGATGTCTCTAAAACGTATGAATTTTGAGATGATGCTTTTTACATGAGGTCATATTTGTACATCTTCTGTGTCTTTACCACCCAGTACCAGGTTTACCACTGACCCACTAATACAATCTGATGGCTTATTATCCATTCTGTTCTAGTTTTGAACCATGCATCGTGTCTGTTTATATAGACTAGGAATTACACACTTCCCCACACTTCTTAATTTACTTGGTCTCATTATCCCTGTAATATATAAATTAAAAATGACAAGATCGACGAACGAGAAGATTCCCATATAGAATGCAAATTATAACTAATTGTTCACTGTGCCTCTCCTTTATCTTCAGTGGCGTGGAGCTTAATTTTTGAAAATCAGCATATAAACGTTTCAGAGTCAGGAGCATTCTTTCCCTGGAGAAAGGATGAAAATAGCCCTAGATCATTGGTGACCGTTACACTGATTATGGTAAAGAGCATGGGGCTCAAAGTCAAGGACATCCAGTGTCTAGGGTGTTCTGTATATGAAAGAGTCATTCATTGAGCATCTACTATGTGCAGTGCCCTGTGCAGGGAGACAGGATCCCTCCATCCAATTTCGGGTCTGTGCCCAGAGATTCTGCAAAGGTCTTTACCCGCCCTTTTGGGTTGCTGGCTTCTGGAAAATAATTCCACAAGTAGGAATTTTAAAATAGTGTTTGTTCTTAGCAGGTCCATCTGTTAGATCACGCTCAAGTGTTTAAATTTCAGTTTCAGTGTTCAAATTTCAAACAGTTGGAATATCCAAATCTAAAACACTGTTTCAATAATCCATCACTTTTGAAAATAAGGGTTGGTGCACCTCTGCTCCGTGCTTCTAGGGGGGCCTCGACTGTCTTTTTGGGTTATCAAACGGAAGCCTCCCTGGCTCCAGGATCAGACAAAGCAGGTGGATGTTTTGATCTCCACGTTCCCACAATTACTGTGTCCTACTTTTAAAAGCAGCTGCTTCCTTTGTGAGATGCCTTATAAAACTATATTGGAACTAAATATACATTTGACACGACAAAAGAAAGTTTGATACGGCTTCCCTGGCTCTACTGAGCAGTAATACCAGAAACAGGTAACCAGGAAAATAATAATAATAGTAATAATAATAATGACTGTGTCTCCTCAGTATTTGGGATCACCTTTGTCATAGAGGAGCTGTGTCATCTTCATTTTATAGCCTCCAAATTTAGCACGATGCCTGGTAATTCATGCATTTTTAAAACAAGGTTTTACTGGTGTGTAGTTGATTTACAATGTTGTATTACTTTGCGGTGTACAGCAAAGTGATTCAGTTGTGTATTATACATGTATCCACTCTTTTTTAGATTCTTTTTTTTTTTAACTTTAAAATTTTAGTATGCAGTGATGTGGAGGAAACAGCAAAATGGGCGTATTCATACTATACTGTGGTGGGAATATAAACTGACAGAATAATTCTTGAAGGAAAGAGCATTTTGCAACAAAAACATTTGGAAAATGTACCGGTAAATTACAAACAGATCTTCTATCCAGTGGTATCAGTAGCTAATGTTTCTATTGTACTTTACTACTCCTGGGGACGGGAGAATAAAGAGTTTAGTTTTTAGTAGATTCCCGTCTATTCCGTCTTCATCAAAACCAGCCAGGTTGTCAGGCAAGGCAGGGGATTAAAATGGACACAAAATAGCGTGTTCCCTCTCCAATGTCCAAATGTACAAACTTTTAAGTAATACTTTTTCCATTGTATATCTAATGCGTTTTCATTTCAGACAAAGTAGAAATATAGAAAAGCATAACTATGAAAGTTGCTTGCATTTTCTGGTAGGAGAGCAATCCTGAAATCTGTCACATATCAAATTCCTACTTATATTTGTCATGCTGACTCATACTTACGAATGGAAATGACCTCATTTATTTGCAAAAAAAAATAAAAACAATTCTGCAATAAACATATCAGTATATATATTTCTACACACTTGCATGAGAACCTCTGTTAGATAAAATCAAAAAAGTGGAATAGCTGGGTCAAAGGATATTCACACATTAAAGTTTGATTTCTCTGATTATATTAACATTCAAATATAGAAGAATTATCTATTTCCCAACCTTCATCAACACTGGGTGTTAACACAAGAACTTCAGTATTCCATCCCCCAAATACCTCTTATTGGCTGGAAACGTTTCGACTTCTCCCTTTCTCATGGTTGCTGTACATGGCTTATAAATTCCTTTTGTTTGGTGACAGATAATATGTATACAGAACAGATTTCCTGTCCTCTGCTTAGCCCTCCATGCAAAAGCTTGATGTTGACTCTAAGTCACTCTCCCTCAGGGTCCTAAGCAACCTGTGATGCCATATATCAATCTTTAATTTTCACGGAAAGAGAAAAGGCACACAATCTAAAACTTCATTTAAGGTCAGGAGTAATTGAGAGGAGATTATTCTACTATCTGTTGATCCCTTTTATCTCCTTAACAAACAAAACTAAAATTAAGTGGAAACTTTGCAAGCTTCAAAGTCTAACGGGCTATTGAGTCCTGTGTCCCGCAGCAGTCAGGAAGAAGGAAAAAAAGGACCTTCTAAGGAGCTTCTAGACTTGAAGAACCTAACAGTTATACTTATGAAGAACCTATGAAATTATACATAAAACCCAAGATTTTTAACAGCTGCTATAGCTACTTTTTCAACTAAGAAAGCTCCTCATTTTGGAGGGCAGGAGACAGTGTAGAAGCAACTTGGCATCACTGAAAGCAAGAAACGTTCAGGACAAACTCTGGTTGCAGCCCGTCTTCTACGGAGCAGTAATGGTGATGATGGTGGTGATGATGATGCTGTTCTGGAATCCTAACTTGATATGTGTTGCAGGCAGAGATTCGTGTTGGCGTGACAAAAGGAGCGCCCTGTGTTTCAACTGATGTTTCTGCTTGTATCGGTCAAGTCAGCCTCAATTGTTGTTTCAGATTCTTCCTCAGTTTGTTTAGCGTGCTTGTCTGTAAGCATTATAAGCGTGTTGGAAATATCTCGTCGTCTGTAAAAACACACTACTTTTGCGTCCACGTTGCCAGTTGCAGTCTCGTTGAGTTCTTCTGTCCTTCTGATGAGGTACCGATTGCTAGAGGAATTCTCATAGTACAGGTAATCTCCCACCCGCTCGCCACCTTGTCCACCCGCCTGCCCGCAGAGCCCAAGCCGAGCCCCGGCTGCCGCCGCCTAGATTCTTTTAATTCGTGCATTTTTTTTAAAAAAGAGAAAGGGATGATTGCATTCTGAAGCATAGAATAATAGGTCAACATCGTTGGTGGATCAAAAATTTGAAACAAAAATGAACGCCTGGATTTTTACCCCATTGTATCAGGTATTATAAAAACCTTATCAAAATATGAAATGCTTTTAATTACAGATAAACCTCTCTGCTCTCCAAAGATTTCTGGTTCTACATTACTTTGTCTTTTTTTGTTGTTTTTTTGTGTAGATTCCTTTTTGTAAAACTATTATTTATTTGGTTGCGCTGGGTCTTAGTCGTGGCAGTTTGGCTCCTTAGTGGCGGCTCGAGGGCTCCTTAGTTGTGGCATGCGAACTCTTAGTTGCGGCATGCATGGGGGGTCTAGTTCCCTGGCCAGGGATCGAACCCTGGGGCCCCCTGCATTGGGAGCGCAGAATCTTAACCACTGTGCCACCAGGGAAGTCCCGCATTACTTTGAATGTAGGTATAGTTGTAGGAACTTCTTTGCAATCATCTTTTCAGATGAGAAGGTGTATTGATGTCTCCACGTAATTACAAGCATTTGATTACATTGTTCTGCAATTTAATGAGAATTAAATTGAGGCAGCTTGGACTAAACATTCTTTATTTGGGCTAAGGAATATTTTCAGCACCCAACTTTTCACTTTATGTGTATCTTCTAGTTCTTGCATTAAAGAAATAAATACGGGCTTCCCTGGTGGCGCAGTGGTTGAGAGTCCGCCTGCCGATGCAGGGGACACGGGTTCGTGCCCCGGTCCGGGAGGATCCCACATGCCGCGGAGCGGCTGGGCCCGTGAGCCATGGCCACTGAGCCTGCGTGTCCAGAGCCCGTGCTCCGGAACGGGAGAGGCCACAACAGTGAGAGGCCCGCGTACCGCAAAAAAAAAGAAGAAAGAAATACTGGTGCATCCAGGACTCACACTCTGTTCATTGGCCTGTGTAGCTGCTGACGGGTATTTTTTCCATTTTATCCAACCTTCATAACTGCTACTGACATCCTGATTTTTCATTGTTCCTTCACTGATTGGGGAATAAAGGCTTGTGTGACTTGGAAGGGTTCGAAAGTTGACATTTGCATGAGGCTAAACATATGTTGCCATGCCGTTTGTTAGATGAGCTGGAGAATTCTTTGGGAGACAGCTGCAGCGCGCAGTCAAAGAATTCAAGATCTGACATTGATAATGATGCCCTGCTCCCAGCCTTAAATAAATCCAGCTCCATCTTGAGACATCACTGGGTATATACTAAGCTGGCCTGCTGAGTAAATACCATATATACTTGGTCCAGACACCGTTCCCACTTATTTCCATGTCATGGAAGCCTATTAGCCATGTGCGTCCGTTGCTCCATGAATATATCACATTTTTTTTGTTAAAAGATGGACGGCCACCATCTTCCATGTCCAAGGTGAGTCCTTCGTGACCCAGCCGGCCAATGGGCAGCCGTGGTCTTCTACACCCAGGAAAAGCAGTGGGACACAGAGATGTTGGGTTGAGATCCCATCAGTCCAGGGGAACAAGTGACAAATGACAGTGACAAATGACAGAGATGGCCAGTGGGGGGCTGTGATCTCAGGTAAGGACTGAGGCAGCTGATGGGAGCCGGGATTTTTCAGTTCAGGGAAACCAGTCGGTGACCGAGATTGTCTTCCATGATGGCTTTAGTACAGGGAAAACAGTTGACCGAGATGGGGTCTGGAGTGATCACCTTAAGCTAGGAAAACTAGCTGATGACGGAGGTGGGTGACCATGATCCCATAAATCCAGGGAAAGCAATCCATGCCCGAGATGGAGGGTCCTGATTGCCTCAGTCCAAGGAAAAGAGTGGATGAGGGACCTATAATGTTTGTTACGCAAAGAAAGTTCATTCCTCGTTAAGAGAAGGGCACAGAGTCATTTTAGTTATTAGTATGCAGATGGGTTTATGCCTGCCTACAAATTAATTGATTTTGTCATGGTTCTGACTCTGGCCCTATTTCCCTTGGTATTTGGGAGAATCTGCGTTCTGGGGTTCATTGAGGGCCCTGGCACAAGATGTTCCACCCCCAGGGGATCTTCCTGTCTAGAAAACTGCTGAATGACCATAGACACTTGCTGTGTCTTAAGTCAGTGACTTTGTGTTTAGCCGGAGGCAGGTCAAACATTTGCATTTGTAAAGGAGGGTCATTAAAACTCTGTTTTGCAAATTCTGCAATTCACTTTAAATTGACTAGAAATATAGGTGGGATATTGAAGGAATTCTCTCCTTGCTTCTCTGGACACATCACCCGAACCCTACATGTCTTCTGATAACTGCAGTGTCCTAGGATCAGTGCTGGGAACATTCACACAGATCTGCCTCTGGCTCACACCCACAGGGACATTTTTTTTTCATGGAAGATCTAATTTAGAAACGCTAGGCTTTGAGCAGTAATGGAAAAATGTCTGGGCGTCGGGAAAGGCAACAGTAGGTCAGCTTGCCATTGGAATACATACTTCACACTGGGGGAGTCAAAGCGAAGAGAAAAGAGGGGGAGGAGAAAACAGAAAAAGTATGGATTCTGGAAAACATGTTGAACAAATTGGAAGCATTTCTTGAAGAGGAGTGGTAGAAATGAAACTCCAAGATGTCTAATTATTATTCAGCTTAGATACGAATCATGAGCTAAGGACAGCCCCAAATGAAAATAACCAAAAAGCAGTGGCAACTATACCGATAATAACCTCCACTGGGCTGCGGGCGATCCCTGGAGCGGGTCTCTTGCATAAATAGAAAGAGATGATGCATGTCGCTCCCCTCGTTTAAACATGACATTTCTTGGATGTTTTCAAAAGGAAGAGAATTTGGGTAACGTAATCTGGGCTGTGATTAGAAATTCCCAGATGGTCCATGAAAATGTCTTTGGGGATTATGTGTGATCGTGGCTTTACCTGCAGAAACAGTTTCGCTTGCGTGTCAGAACATAACTTGCATCTCACTTTATATTGAGTTACAAACCTGTTTCCGCCCAGCAAACACATGTCATGGGGTTTTCCTACAAACTAGAGCCACTTTGAGGAAAGAAGCCCCTTCTTTTTATCAGCAACCCCCAGTTTCCCTGCTGAGTAACCCCAGAAGATGTGTCTCCAGCCCAAGTTCGCCAGTGACTACATAGTTTTTGGATAAATGAGATGCGTTCCTCAGTGAGACAACAGATCCAGAAGATAAAATATACTTTTTCTATCTCGAAAAAATTCTTCTATTCCATCATCAGCAAAGTGCCCTGTTTCCTGTAGTAATTTTTGCAGTAGGATTTCAAGGCACGTTTTGTTCCTAAATAGGTTTTCCTGCAGAACAGTGGTCCTCACAGTGTCATCTGTATATAGAGCCCTGGGGGTCACTGAGACCCATTTGGGGGGAATGCGAGGTCAGAGTTATTTCATAACATTATTCAGAAGTTGTTGTTATTTTTCACTGGGTTGACATTTACAGAGATGCTGCAAAAGATAGTGACTTAGCACAGATCAAGGTGATGTCAGTGGATGGGAGGTGATGGTGGTTGGACGTGTTGATTCACTTGATGGTGGTCGTCGCACAGTGTATACATGTATCAAATCATGTTGTACACCTTAAATATATACAATTGTATTTGTCAGTTATACCTCAGTGAGGCTCAGAGGGAAAGGTAGTGTCACTGCATCGTATGGTTTTAATTTTTTGAGGAATATCCATCCTGTTCTCCATAGTAGTTGCACCATTTTACGTTCCCACTAAGAGTGCACACAGGTTCCAGTTTCTCTACATCCTCACAAACAAGTTTCCTTCCTTCCTTCCTTCCTTCCTTCCTTCCTTCCTTCCTTCCTTCCTTCCTTCCTTCCATCCTTCCTTCCTTCCTTCCTTCCTTCCTTCCTTCCCTCCTTCCCTCCTTCCTTCCTTTTTTCCTTCCTTCTTCCCCCCCTTCCTCCCCCCTCTCTTTTTTCCTCCTCCCCTCCCTCCCTCTCTTGCATAAAAGCCATTCTAACATGCATGAGGTGACATTTTATGCATTTAAAAATTTGTTGAGGGTAGATCTCATATTAAATGTTCTCACGATAATAAAAAAAAAAAGGAAAGGAAAAATGTAGCGACTAAGTCATCATTATATTATGTGCTGTCATACAATAGCAAGTTTAGGTAACCTGCCCACTGCCACTTAGCTAAGAAGAGATTTATCTCCTCCGCTCAGCATTCTTAGATGCTGTACTAGTATCCATTCCCAGCAGGAGACACTCTGTTTTCCAATTAATTACAGGTGTTTTTAGGTTATGAGGATTACCCACGTGAATGCATATTTCATTTATACCCCATGCTGTTTCCAATCGGGATATGAATATTATTCCAGCCTCCATGGAAATTCATTAAAATTCTCTTATTAAAAACAAAAATCAAAAAATACCCCATTCTCCAATGGCAAACTTAATTAAACAGTTCGAATTTTTGTTTAGTAATTAACATTTCACCCTCCACAAATAAACTTAAGTAGTGTACATGCATCAGAATCTTGATTCTGATGATGTTTTGCCCTAAGATGTGAGGAAATTAGTACACCTCTTCATCTTCCTTCCAATTTTTGTTTTTCTAAGGACACTGTTACATTTTCAAGTTTCCATAATGTAATTAAGTCTTTGGGCTTCATGGTTGGTTGAATTCCAAAAAAGTTCTAACTCAATAAAAATGTATTTGGAGAGTATGTAAATATTATTCATTTAAACATTTTAATTGGATTTATGGAGATGGAAATGTACTCCTACCTCACTGAAACTTTGTTGCTAAAGAAACACATTTCCAAGTGTCAAAGTCTGTTGGATTCTCTGTAAAAATGATTTTTTAGGTCTTAACTCTTCTGATTTGGTGCCTTTTTTTTTTTTTTTTAACTTTTTTTAAATACGGCAGGTTCTTATTAGTTATCTATTTTATACATATTAGTGTATATATGTCAATCCCAATCTCGCAGTTCATCACACCACCACCACCCCACCCCTGCTTTCCCCCCCTCCGGTGTCCATTTGTCCTCTACATCTGTGTCTCTATTTCGGCCTTGCAAACTGGTTCATCTGTACCATTTTTCTAGATTCCACATACATTAATGCATTAATGCATTAATATAGATATTTGTTTTTCTCTTTCTGACTTACTTCACTCTGTATGACAGTCTCTAGGTCCATCCATGTCTCTACAAATGACCCAGTTTTGTTCCTTTTTATGGCTGAGTAATATTCCATTGTATATATGTACCACATCTTCTTTATCCATTCGTCTGTCGATGAACACTTAGGTTGCTTCCATAACCTGGCCATTGTAAATAGTGCTGCAGTGAACATTGGGGTGCATGTGTCTTTTTGAATTATGATTTTCTCAGGGTATATGCCCAGTAGTGGGATTGCTGAATCATATGGTAATTCTATTTTTAGCTTGTTAAGGAATCTCCATACTGTTCTCCATACTGATTGTATAAGTTTACATTCTCACCAACAGTGTAAGAGGGTTCCCTTTTCTCCACACCCTCTCCAGCATTTGTTGTTTGTAGATTTTCTGATGATGCCCATTCTAACTGGTGTGAGGTGACACCTCATTGCAGTTTTGATTTGCATTTCTCTAATAATTAGTGATGTTGAGCAGCTTTTCATGTGCCTCTTGGCCATCTGTGTGTCTTCTTTGGTGAAATGTCTATTTAGGTCTTCTGCCCATATTTCGATTGGGTTGTTTGTTTTTTTAATATTGAGCTGCATGAGCTGTTTATATATTTTGGAGATTAATCCTTTCTCCCTTGACTTGTTCGCAAATATTTTCTCCCATTCTGAGGGTTGTCTTTTCGTCCTATTTACAGTTTCCTTCGCTGTGCAAAAGCTTTTAAGTTTCATTAGGTCCCATTTGTTTATTTTTGTTTTTATTTCCATTTCTCTAGGAGGCGGGTCAAAAAAGAACTTGCTGTGATTTATGTCAGAGTTTTCTGCCTATGTTTTCCTCTAAGAGTTTTATAGTGTCTGGCCTTACATTTAGGTCTTTAATCCATTTTGAGTTTATTTTGTGTATGGTGTTAGGGGGCGTTCTAATTTTATTCTTTTACATGTAGCTGTCCAGTTTTCCCAGCACCACTTATTGAAGAGACTGTCTTTTCTCTATTGTATGTTCTTGCCTTCTTTATCAAAGATAAGGTGACCATATGTGCATGGGATTATCTCTGGGCTTTCTATCCTGTTCCATTGATCTATATTTCTGTTTCTGTGCCAGTACCATACTGTCTTGATTACTGTAGCTTTGTAGTATAGTCTGAAGTCTGGGAGCCATTTCTTTCCCTCAAGTTTGCTTTGGCTATTCGGGGTCTTTTATGTCTCCATACGAATTTTAAGACTTTTTGTTCTAGTTCTGTAAAAAATGCCATTGGTAATTTGATAGGGATTGCATTGAATCTGTAGATTGCATAGGGTATTATACTCATTTTCACAATGTTGATTCTTCCAATCCAAGAACATGGTATATCTCTCCATCTGTTTGTATCATCGTTAATTTCTTTCATCAGTCTCTTATAGTTTTCTGCATACAGGTCTTTTGTCTCCTTAGATAGGTTTATTCCTAGGTATTTTATTCTTTTTGTTGCAGTGGTGAATGGAATTGTCTCATTAATTTCTCCTTCTGATCTTTCGTTGTTAGTGTATAGGAATGCAAGAGATTTCTGTGCATTAATTTTGCATCCTACAACTTTACCAAATTAACTGATTAGCTCTAGCAGTTTTCTGGTGGCATCTTTAGGATTCTCTATATATAGTATCACGTCATCTGCAAACACTGACAGTTTTACTTCTTCTTTTTAATTTCTATTCCTTTTTCTTCTCTGATTGCTGTGGCTAGGGCTTCCAAAACTATGTTGAATAATAGTGGCAAGAGTGGACATCTTGTTTCAGATTTTAGAGGAAATGCTTTCAGTTTTTCACCATTGAGAATGATGTTTGCTGTGGGTTTGTCGTACATGGCCTTTATTATGTTGAGGTAGGTTCCCCCTATGCCCACTTTCTGGAGAGTTTTTATCATAAATGGGTGTTGAATTTTGTCAAAAGCTTTTCCTGCACCTATTGACGTGATCATATGGGTTTTATTCTTCAATTTGTTAATATGGGGTATCACACTGATTGATTTCCATGTATTGAAGAATCCTTGCATCCCTGGGATAAATCCCACTTGATCATGTTATATGATCCTTTTAATGTGTTGTTGGATTCTGTTTGCTAGTATTTTGTTGAGGATTTTTGCATCTATATTCTTTAGTGATATTGGTCTGCAATTTTCTTTTTTTGTAGTATCTTTGTCTGGTTTTGGTATCAGGGTAATGGTGGCCTTGTAGAATGACTTTGGGAGTGTTCCTCCCTCTGCTATATTTTGGAAGAGTTTGAGAAGGGTGGGTGTTAGCTCTTCTCTAAATGCTTGATAGAATTCACCTGTGAAGCCGTCTGTCCTGGGCGTTTGTTTGTTGGAAGATTTTTAATCACAGTTTCAATTTCATTACTTGTGATTGGTCTGCTCATATTTTCTGTTTCTTCCTGGTTCAGTGTTGGAAATAGCTTTCTAAAAATTTGTCCATTTCTTGCAGGTTGTCCACTTTATTGGCATAGAGTTGCTTGTAGTGGTGTCTTATGATGCTTCGTATTTCTGCAGTGTCTGTTGTAACTTCTCCTTTTTCATTTCTTATTTTATTGATTTGAGTCCTCTCCCTCTTTTTCTTGATGAGCCTGGCTAAAGGTTTATCAGTTTTGTTTATCTTCTCAAAGAACACGCTTTTAGTTTTATTGATCTTTGCTATTGTTTTCTTTGTTTCTATTTAATTTATTTCTGCTCTGATCTTTATGATTTCTTTCCTTCTACTAACTTTGGGTTTTGGTTGTTTTTCTTTCTCTAGTTCCTTTAGGTGTGAGGTTAGATTCTTTATTTGAGATTTTTCTTGTTTCTTGACATAGAATTGTATTGCTATAAACTTCCCTCTTAGAACTGCTTTTGCTACATCCCATAGGTTTTGGATCATCGTGTTTTTGTTGTCATTTGTCTGTAGGTATTTTTAAATTTCCTTTAATATTTCTTGAGTGATCTCTTGGTTATGTAGTAACGTATTGTTTAGCCTCCATGTGTTTCTGCTTTTTATGCTTTTTTCCCTATAAATTATTTCTAATCTCATAGTATTGTGGTTGGAAAAGATAGTTGATATGATTTCAATTTTAATTTACTGAGGCTTGATTTGTGACCCAAGATATGATTTATCCTGGAGAATGTTCCATGTGCACTTCAGAAGAAAGTGTAAAGTGCTGTTTTCGGATGGAATGTCCTATAAATAGCAATTAAATCTATCTGCTCTATTGTGTCATTTAAAGCTTTTGTTTCCTTATTAATTTTCTGTCTGGATGATCTGTCCATTGGTGTAAGTGAGGTGTTAAAGTCCCCCACTATTATTGTGTTACTGTCGATTTCCTCTTTTATAGCTGTTAGCATTTGCCTTATGTATTGAGGTGCTCCTATGTTGGGTGCATAAATATTTACAATTGTTATATCTTCTTCGTGGATTGACCCCTTGATCATTATGTAGTGTCCTTCCTTGTCTCTTGTAACATTCTTTATTTTAAGGTCTATTTTATCTGATATGATAACATTGTAACATTCTTTATTTTAACATTCTTTATTTTAACATTCTTGTAACATTCTTTATTTTACATTCTTTATTGTAACATTCTTTATTTTAAGGTCTATTTTATCTGATATGAGTGTTGCTACTCCAGCTTTCTTTTGATTTCCATTTGCATGGAATATCTTTTTCCATCCCCTCACTTTCAGTGTGTATGTGTCCCTAGGTCTGAAGTGTGTCTCTTGTAGACAGCATATATACGGGTCCTGTTTTTTTATCCATTCAGCCAGTCTATGTCTTTTGGTTGGAGCATTTAATCCATTCACATTTAAGGTAATTATCTATATGTATGTTCCTGTTACCATTTTCTTAATTGTTTTGGATTTGTTTTTTTAGGTCTTTTTCTTCTCTTGTGTTTCCCACTTAGAGAAGTTCCATTAGCATTTGTTGTAGAACTGGTTTGGTGATGCTGAATTCTCTTAGCTTTTGCTTGTCTGTAAAGCTTCTGATTTCTCCTTTGAATCCGAATGAGATCCTTGCCGGATAGAGTAATCTTGGTTGTAGGTTTTTCCCTTTTATCACTTTAAATATATCACGCTACTCCCTTCTGGCTTGTAGAGTTTCTGCTGAAAAATCAGCTGTTAACCTTATGGGAGTTCGCTTGTATGTTGTCGTTTTTCCCTTGTTGCTTTTAATAATTTTTCTTTGTCTTTAATTTTTGTCAGTTAGATTACTATGTGTCTCGGCATGTTTCTCCTTGGGTTTATCCTGCCTGGGACTCGCTGCACTTCCTGGACTTGGATGGCTATTTTCTTTCTCATGTTAGGGAAGTTTTTGACTATAACCTCTTCAAATATTTTCTTGGGTCCTTTCTCTCTCTCTCTTCTCCTTCTGGGACCCCTATAATGCGAATGTTGATGTGTTTAATGCTGTTCCAGAGGTCTCTTAGGCTGTCTTCATTTATTTTCACCCTTTTTTTCTTTATTTTGTGTCCGTGGCAGTGAATTCCACCCTTCTGTCTTCCGGGTCACTTATCCGTTCTTCTGCCTCGGTTATTCTGCTATTGATTCCTTCTAGTGTAGTTTTCATTTCAGTTATTGTATTGTTCATCTCTGTTTCTTTAATTTTTCTAGGCCTTTGTTAAACATTGCTTGCATCTTCTCAATCTTTGCCTCCATTCTTTTTCCGTGGTCCTGGATCATCTTCACTATCATTATTGTGAATTCTTTTTCTGGCAGGTTGCCTATCTCCACTTCATTTAGTTGTTTTTCTGGGGTTTTATCTTGCTCCTTCATCTGGTACATAGCCCTCTGCCTTTTCATCTTGTCTATCTTTCTGTGAATGTGGTTTTCGTTCCACAGGCTGCAGGACTGTAGTTCTTCTTGCTTCTGCTGTCTGCCCTCTGGTGGATGAGGCTGTCTAAGAGGCTTGGGCAAGCTTCCTGATGGGAGACACTGGTGATGGTGGGTAGAGCTGGGTATTGCTCTGGTGGGCAGAGCTCAGTAAAACTTTAATCTGCTTATCTGCCGGTGGGTGGGGCTGCGTTCCCTCCCTGATGGTTGTTTGGCTTGAGGTGACCCAACACTGGAGCCTAACTGGCTCTTTGGTGGGGCTAATGGTGGACTCTAGGAGGGCTCACGCTGAGGAGTACTTCCCAGAACTTCTGCTGCCAGTGTCCTTGTCCCCATGGTGAGCCACAGCCTCCACCCCCGCCTCTGCAGGAGACCCTCCAACACTAGCAGGTAGGTCTGGTTCAGTCTCCTGTGGGGTCACTGCTCCTTCCCCTGGGTACCGATGCGCACACTACTTTGTGTGTGCCCTCCAAGAGTGGAGTCTCTGTTTCCCCCAGTCCTGTCAAAGTCCTGCAGTCAATTCCCACTAGCCTTCAAAGTCTGATTCTCTAGGAATTCCTCCTCCCGTTGCTGGACCCCCAGGTTGGGAAGCCTGACATGGGGCTCAGGACCTTCACGCCAGTGGGTGGACTTCTGTGGTGTAAGTGTTCTCCAGTTTGGGAGTCACCCACCCAGAAGTTATAGGATTTGACTTTATTGTGATTGCGCCCCTCCTACTGTCTCACTGTGGTTTCTCCTTTGTCCTTGGATATGGGGTATCTTTTTGTGGTGAGTTCCAGTGTCTTCCTGTCGACGATTGTTCAGCAGTTAGTTGTGATTCTGGTGTTCTCACAAGAGGGCGTGAGCGCATGTCCTTCTACTCCGCCATCTCGAACCAATCTCTCGAGCTTCACTGACTTCTAGCGGTCTGATTTTTCTGGAACAGGTCATGGATGTTCCTACTGAGATGCAGATTTCACACAGTTCTGCAAGCCGGAAGTCCTAGATCAAGATTTTGGCAGGGTTGGTTTCTTCTGAGGCGTCTCTTTTGGTTTGCCTCGTGCCATTTCTTGATGACCTGTCCTAGTATTTCTCCTATTTGTTTTCATGCTAGTGGAAGCTTTCCTGAATATCACTTTCACAATTCAAAAACCATGTATGGGAGGAGGTAAGGTAAAAATTCTGGATGCTTATATTTTAAAAAAAAGTATTTATTTTGCCTTCATCCTTGAACGTTCGGCTTCTTACAAAATTTCTGGGTTAAAAATATTTTTTTCCCCCTCTCCACCTGATTGAAGACTTTGATTCCTAGCTTCACAGCTTCTAGCTAGTCTTCTAGGTACCAGTGTTGCTGAGGAGAAGTATGATGTCAACCTGATTTTCATAAATTCTTAGATCTTTTCTTTCTAGAAGTTTTTACAACTTTTAATCCAGGGAGTGGGACTTTTGTTTTCCTGTGACTGAACATTTCTTGGAACACTTATTTTTATATTTCAAACATTTCTATAATTCTGGGGGAAATTATTTTATCTATATGTACATAATATGCTTTTATAGACATGTTTATATGTTTATATACATATATATTAGACTTATTGTATATGTCCTAGGCTACTAACACATACACACACACACACACACACACCCCTCACCCTCCTACTGTTTATAAGAACATTTTCTTGTTTTCTATCTGGACAGTTCTCTCTCTCTCTGAGGAGGGGGAAAGGGAGTTATGTCTTCTTAATCTTATACCTTTTCCTATAAGTGCATGTGTGAGTCTAATTTTATTTTATAAGTGTCAGACAGCAAGTTGCAAACATAATCTTCATTTATTCCTAAATACTTCTGTATGTATTTTAAAAAATATGGACATTCTCTTATATATCATCAGTACAGTGATCAAAATCAGGACATTAACAGTGCTTCAAGACTATTATGTAACCTACAGACCTTATACAAATTTTGCCACCTGCCCCACTAATAGTTCCCCTTTGGGAAGAACAAAAACAAAAGATCATATATTTTCTCCTGCAGGATTACAATCCAGGGTCCCACTTCATTTTTAGTTGTCATGAGTCTTTTATCTCCTTTGATCTAGCATGATTGCTGAGTTTTATCTCTTGTGATGCTAGTTGATGTATTTATTTTGAGAATGCCCCTTGGTTTGGATTTGCTGGGTGGTTTTTAGTTTTTTCTTCTCGATGTAAAGAAACATCTTTAAATATTGGCGTATTCAGTCCTGAATGTATGATGTGTGTTGTAAATATTTTCTCTATTTTTCTCAATTGCCTTTGACTTAAAGTGTTTTTCTGCCATTGAAGAAAATGTTTTTAATGTAGTCAGCCTTTTAAAAAGTATGTGTAATGCATCTGGACTTTGAATCAGAATTGTGAAAAGGAATTCACGCAAGCTATTTCTTAGTACTAGTATTTTTATTTAACATGCAGTTTTCCCATTTGGAGTTTATTCTTCCCTTGGATGTGAAGTACATATCTGATGTGATTTTTTTTTGCAAGTGTCTAGCAGTTACCCCGACACTATTTAGTAAGAAGTAAACCTGTATCCAGTCATTTGAGATGACATCTTTTTTTTTTCACACACACACACTGTATTTTATTTTTACAAGAGATAAATAAACTGACACCAAGCATTGGAAACGGATGGCCACAACAAAAGCAACAATGACTGCAGTTACCAAACATGAAACACACTCACACTATGTCATAATATTGACATTCAGTCCAGCAGTCCTTCACTGTAACAGCTCCTTTACTTTGCAGTATAAATTGATTTGTATATTTTTTGCCTCTGAGTCCTTGTGGGATTTTTTTTTATTCAAACAGAAAGTCACAAAAATTATAATCATCCTCATCAGTTCACTCAGTCCCACGTAATTAATTTTTTTTCATCTTGATCTTTTGTTAGCACTTTTATGAATTTGTCAGTTTTCCATTAGAGTTCTGAAAATGCTTATTCATTCAGTTCAGCAGTATGGTCAGTTACTGGAAATCTGAACTTGTCACAGTCTTTTCCATGAATTCCTTGAAATGAAACCCTTTTATAGGAACACTTTTGCAAAAGCATCAGAGTACACCCAGAACTGTCTGTAAATGACAAAGACTTAAAAATGACCACGGTTAAAGATTTGAGGAAAGTTCATAATAATGCAATTGACAAGGAAATTTAGTTATTTCTGAGATATACATTTTAAAGTAATAACTAGAATTATGACTTATAACATTATACCAGAACACATAAGATTTTAAGAAATCTCATGTAATGTCTGAAACATTTATATTAACATATTTCCGTACAAATAAGCCAAAGAAAGTTTCGTATTAGTTGACTTTGTTTGTTTGTTTGTTTCTTTTATACTGCAGGCTCTTATTAGTCATCAATTTTATACACATCAGTGTATACATGTCAATCCCAGTCGCCCAATACAGCACACCACCATCCCCACCCCACCGTGGTTTTCCCCCCTTGGTGTCCACACGTTTGTTCTCTACATCTGTGTCTCAACTTCTGCCCTGCAAACCGGTTCATCTGTATCATTTTTCTAGGTTCCACATACATGTGTTAACCTACGATATTTGTTTTTCTCTTTCTGACTTACTTCACTCTGTATGACAGTCTCTAGATCCATCCACGTCTCAACAAATGACTCAGTTTCGTTCCTTTTTATGGCTGAGTAATATTCCATTCTATATATATACCACAACTTCTTTATCCATTCGTCTGTCAGTGGACGCTTAGGTTGCTTCCATGACCTGGCTATTGTAAATAGTGCTGCAGTGAACATTGGGGTGCATGTGTCTGGGTATATGCCCAGTAGTGGGATTGCTGGATCATATGGTAATTCTATTTTTAGTTTTTTAAGGAACCTCCATACTGTTTTCCATAGGGGCTCTATCAATTTACATTCCCACCAACAGGAGGGTTCGCTTTTCTCCGCACCCTCTCCAGCATTTGTTGTTTGTAGATTTTCTGATGATGCCCATTCTAACTGTTGTGAGGTGATACCTCATTGTAGTTGTGATTTGCATCTCTCTAATAATTAGTGATGTTGCGCAGCTCTTCATGTGCTTCTTGACGATCTGTATGTCTTCTTTGAGAAATGTCTATTTAGGTCGTCTGCCCATTTTTGGATTGGGTTGTTTGTTTCTTTAATATTGAGCTGCATGAACTGTTTATATATTTTGGAGATTAATCCTTTGTCCATTGATTCATTTGCAAATATTTTCTCCCAATCTGAGGGTTGTCTTTTTGTCTTGTTTATGGTTTCCTTTGCTGTGCAAAAGCTTTGCAGTCTCATTAGGTCCCATTTGTTTATTTTTGTTTTTATTTCCATTTCTCTAGGAGGTGGGTCAAAAAAGAACTTGCTGTGATTTATGTCAAAGAGTGTTGTTCCTATGTTTTTCTCTAAGAGTTTTATAGTGTCTGGTCTTACATTTAGGTCTTTAATCCATTTTGAGTTTATTTTTGTGTATGGTGTTAGGGAGTGTTCTAATTTCATTCTTTTACATGTAGCTGTCCAGTTTTCCCAGCACCACTTATTGAAGAGACTGTCTTTTCTCCACTGTATATCCTTGCCTCCTTTGTCATAGATTAGTTGACCGTAGGTGCATGGGTTTACCTCTGGGCTTTCTATCTTGTTCCATTGATCTATATTTCTGTTTTTGTGCCAGTACCATATTGTCTTCATTACTGTAGCTTTGTAGTATAGTTTGAAGTCAGGGAGCCTGATTCCTCCAGCTCCGTTTTTCATTCTCTAGATTGCTTTGGCTATTCGGGGTCTTTTGTGTCTCCATACAAATTTTAAGGTGATTTGTTCTAGTTCAGTGAAAGATGCCGTTGGTAATTTGATAGGGATTGCATTGGATCTGTAGATGGCTTTGGGTAGTATAGTCATGTTCACAGTATTGATTCTTCCAATCCAAAACATGGTATATCTCTCCATCTGTTGGTATCATGTTTAATTTCTTTCATCAGTGTCTTATAGTTTTCTGCATACTGGTCTTTTGTCTCCCTAGGTAGGTTTATTCCTAGATATTTTATTCTTTTTGTTGCAGTGGTAAATGGGAGTGTTTCCTTAATTTCTCTTTCAGATTTTTCATCATTAGTGTATAGGAACACAAGAGATTTCTGTGCATTAATTTTGTATCTTACAACTTTACCAAATTCATGGATTAGCTCTAGTAGTTTCCTGGTGGCATTTTTAGGATTCTCTGTATATAGTATCAGAGATGACATCTTTTTAATGTACATCCCCATATGGATTTGGGTCTAGTTGTGAAGTTTCTCTTGTACTCTACTTATTTATCTATTAGAAACAAAGCCACATCACTTTTATGTATTTATTTCTTTTTGGCTACACCGTGCTGCTTGCAGGATCTTGTTTGCCTGACCAGTGATCGAAACCCTGCCCCCTGCAGTGGAACCTTGGAGTCCTAACCATTGGACCATCAGGGAAGTCCCAAAACATACGTATCTCTTTTTTTTTTTTAACCACTTTTAACAATAGAGACACTGTATTAATTTTTAAATGTCTGATAAGGTTATTCCTCTCTCAAAGCTGATTTTTTTCAGTGTATTTCTAGTTATTTTTACCCATTTTTCCATATACATGTTAATATCATCTTCCCAAGGTCCATAAATGTAGTTTGTAGATAGATAGATAGATAGATACATATTTTTTTAGGTCGCGCCATGCAACATGTGGGATCTTTGTTCCGCAAGCAGCGATCGAACCCATGCACCCTGCATTGGGAGCATGGAGTCTTAACCACGGGACCACCAGGGAAGTCTCTGTAGTTTGTATATATTTTTATAGGTTTGCATTGCATGTATGTATGACTGTAGGCAGAATCGACATCTGGAGATGGTTCCTGTTCCTCTTGCATCCCGTATCTCACTTTTAAAGAACTGGCCCCTTGACCTTTGGTGAGCATTCTATTCGGATGTGTTAGGTGCTGGTTTCTTTCTGTATCCCACAGTGAATCTTGGTTAGAAATCACCAGTAATGTTGCAGAAAGAGTAATTCCTCCATGATTGTAAGAACAGTCATGATTACCAGCTTACACAACCTGAACATCACTGTCTAAAATACTCTTTATACAAATATCGTATGATATCACTTATCCATGGAATCTAAAATATCATGCAAGTGAAATTATCCAGGAGACAGAAACAGACTCAGGACATAGAACAGACTTGTGGTTGCCAAGGGGGAGGGGGGGAAATGGGGGAGGGAAGGATTGGGAGTTTGTGATTAGCAGATGTAAGCTATTATATATAGAAAGGATAAACAACAAGGTCTTACTGTAGAGCACGGGGAACTCCATTCAGCATCCTGTGATAAACCATCATGGAAAAGAATATGAAAAAGAACGTATATATATGGATAACTGAATCACTTTGCTGTGCACCAGAAATAACACAACATTGTAAATCAAGTATATTTCAGTAACATAAATCTTTAAAACTAATATTTTAAAAAATAGTCTTTATACTGGTCAACTCAGAGGAATGTAAGAGATGTCAAGTTTATTCTTTTCTCCATATATCATATTCCACGTATTTTCCCTCTGCTATTATCCTTCTTATTTTCTTTTGCCAGAAAAAGTTAATAGTTTTAGAATTCATTCCAGAGAAGCCTTTACTTAATCATCCACATTAGCTGGACTAATTAGACCTTTTCCCACTAGAAGCTCCCAGACCCCTTAGCAGGATTACCTTCAAGAGTTACTTGTGATGTGGCATTAGCATTCCACAGCTGTTGTGTAATTCTGCTGAACTCCCGAGACTTTGTAGCTACCGTGCCTTTTATCTGACTTCCACTTTCTTTCAATAAAGAAACAGAAGTAGTATTTTCTTTGAGATGTCTAAACCTATCCAAGTTGAGAACATCTGAATGACACAGTTGTGAGATTAATAAAAACCCAGGGCTGTGTTATCCAAAAGCTGCCAGACATATTTATCTTCAGAGACCGTTATTCTACACAAAACTCCAGCAGTGACTCTCATAGCTTCTAAGCATATGGGCTGGGTTCATTAATATGCTAAATTCTCAACATCATCCATAGATGTTCTTCTGATCAGAAGGTAAGAGGCATTATTAAATAGCACAGAAAGAGCCTTTCTTTTCCAAGGAGTCATTAAGCCAGCAGGTCTTTCTCTAATTTTTCTGTAGCATCCATTTTGTATATTAATGAAAACCATTATCTTAAAATATTTAACAGGTCACGAAGAGAATGATCAAAGAATTGAGATAATTTAGCCTGAAGAAAGAAAGCCTGAGGACTGATTGAACTTTTAAAAGATCATGCAGAGAACAGCCACTTCCAAATTCTTTAAAGATGCTGAAATTGGAAACCAGGTAAGATTTATGGTGAAAGTTGTACATTTTAGAAATATTTTAATAGAGTGTGCTGTGTTTCTTTTTTAAGGTGTGCTTGCGTGGTGGTCATTGTATCTTCCCGTTAGATGGCTCTAAAGCCTTCATCTCTTCAGTATTTTGTTCATTCTCACAGTCAGTCCAAAAACATTTTAAGCAGTGCCTTTTGTCACACTGCCAGTTTTAGCAAATAACAGTGCCATAAGGATCCCAGTTAAATTTGCTTTTCAGATACACAGTGCATTTTTCTTTTAACAGTAAGTATCAAGTTTTTATTTCATAAAAAGATACAGATTCAGGTTATTTGCAATTTGGGTTTCCCACAAACCGTGACGTGTTTTGATGTAAATTTTTTTGTTGTTTTTGTACTGTGTGAGAAAAATCATAGAAAAAAGAGCAAAAGTGTGTTTCTTTCCCAAATTAGAACATTTAAAAGTTTCTTATGTCAAGTATAGAAGAGCATACTTTTTTTTTTCAGTAAATACAGTGGATAAACATTTTAACTTCACATCATAAAGTATGAAGGAAGAGAACCAGAGGGATAGAAAAAGAATTGGGGAGGTGGATTCAAATTTAAGAAATGTTGCTTATATCGATGGAGCATATGTTTAATATGAGTGTCCACACAGACGTAGAACAGACATGTGGTTGCCAAGGGGGAGGGGCTTGGGGAGGGAGGGATTGAGAGTTTGGGGTTAGCAGATGCAAACTATTAATATTATATATAGAATGGATAAACAACAAGGTCCTACTGTAGAGCACAGGGAACTATGTCCACTCTCCTGGGATAAACCCTAATGGAAAAGAATATTTCCATTTATTTTTCCATTTTCTTTATTTAAGAAATAAAGAAAATTTCCATTTTCTTTATTTAAGAAAAGAAAGTCTTTATGTGTAAAACTGAGTCATTTTGCTGTACAGCGGAGATTGGCACAATATTGTAAATCAACTGTACTTCAATAAAAAATAGCAATAATAAAAGAAAGAGTGTCCATGCAACATGGGGGAATTTTTTTTTCCCCTAAAAAAACATATTATCTAAGATTCAAATTTAACTGGGCATCCTGTGTTGTATCTGGCAACTCTTGGTTTATGTCTGCAGAATGCCATATCGCTGAACCATAATCCCCTGTTCGGTAATATTCTGGTCTGCAAGAGTGGGTGCAGACACATTCTCACCAATGCAACCATGTTTTCAAGCAAATGATATGCAAAACCTGAGTATGTTGAATAGACCGACATCCAGCATTGGTTTGCCGTATTGGACAGAGAAGTGTTTATCATGGTGCTGGACTCACCACCATTGAAGCTGCCTTCTCTCTCCTCCCAATATGGAAGAGTCTGAAGCCCCTCCTTACCAACCCTTGGGAACTTGTGTTTCTGTGTCTAGTGGTAGCAGGCATTGCCATTTTAAAAGACACTCATAAAAAAAGAAAAGGCTCTTTGGGGATGGTTGGGCTAACTCAAAATACATTAAGAAAAGTTAACTCTAAATGCAAAACCCCCAGACGCTGTTCTTCTGTAGGGTATGATTGTGAAGGTTGCCAGAAACATGGAGATAGAAAAGAAAGAATATATATTTTCTGTGTGCGTTAAATACCTTCTTGGATAAGGGAGCGTGAGATCTGCAGGGGAAAGAAATTCGATGCAACATTTATGAAGGGCCTGCAGCTGAATTATGCAAGAGGCTGTCACGGATAAAATGATGAATAAAAGTAGTCGCTGTTCCCTAGAATTCATTATCAGGTAGGGAGAACGACACGAGCATAAACAGCTCTATTATAAGGCATATTGAGATAAATGGTGTTCATTGTGCAGGCTTCAAAGACAACAGGTAGAACACATCTTGCGTAACTGCCGCTTGCAATTAAAAAGAAAAAAACCCAAATCATCTTCATTAGACATGAATAATCCTCTCAACATGGGTGATAAGGGAGCATTTCCTAATTCTTTCTATGTATAGAGTCCTTCAGACAGAGTAGGATAGTGAAGGAAACAAGGAAAGCGTGACTTCTCTCCTGGGAAGGAGGAAAAGAAACGATACAGTTCATGAAATAACAGCATTTCAGCTTTGCTTTGAAGACACCGAGAATGCTGATGACCGAAGATGAGGAAAGACGTTCCAAGAAGGGGGAACATCATTGGCAATTATTTGCTGTTCATTGAGTTTGAAAATTAGGTAATCAGGAAGCTTAGCAGATGTGGTTTCTACGCCTTTACCGCGTGAAATACAGATTATGTCGGGAGTAAACAGCCACAAAGGGGAGCGAAATTGACCAGTACAAGGTGAAGCCAGTGGCTGAGAGACAATGATGATGACTATTATTGTTATTATCATATTTGGGGGGCAAACATCAAGGACCTCCACTCTTACCACAATAAAGGCAGAATGTTCTGCCTCATTTTTAATATATCTGATTTATGGTGCATATTTAATACGGGATCCCAGGGATATGATGACAGGTGCCTACAGTATCTGAACAATATCTTTCTTTTTTTAAATTGGAATGTCGTTGCTTTACAGTGTCGTGTTAGTTTCTGCTGTACCAAGAAGTGAATGAGCTATACGTATACATATATCCCCTCTAATCTTTGAAACGAGGTGTCTTACAGGCTATGTTCACCTGGTATGGAGAGCCGACCATAAATTGTTATCAAGCTTCAGAAACATTCACACCCCTCTTTCATTTGAACACGCCCGCCTGGAAAAAAAAAAAAGTGGTTTTTAACTGATTTTTGAAATTATTTTTCATATTTAATGAAAGGTGGATGTTAACCTTTCCACTCGTGTTTAGACAGGTAGAATGTGAGGGTTGGAATGTTGCCAACCAAAGGCCATACAGTTATTGGTATATATTGGAATATTAGTATATGCTTTTTGATTTCAGACACGTGCATACACATTATAGACAGGGACAGATAACATATATCTGTGTGTATGTCTGTATATATAGATAGAGAAACATGCATGCATACTATATGTCTTTGAGAAGTAAACATATATACATACATATACTCATAGATGTATATTTGTGTCTATATATACTTGCTGTATATTTGAATAAATGGAAGAATTATATAAAATACCTATTTTTTGTGGAAGTAAGAATAATACAGGGGGTGCTTCCCTAGTAGCGCAGCGGTTGAGAGTCCGCCTGCCGATGCAGGGGACGTGGGTTCGTGCCCCGGTCCGGGAAGATCCCACATGCCGCGGAGCGGCTGGGCCCGTGAGCCATGGCCGCTGAGCCAGCGTGTCCGGAGCCTGTGCTCCGCAACGGAAGAGGCCACAACAGCGAGAGGCCCGCGTACCGCAAAAAAAAAAAAAAAAAAAAAAAAAAGAACAATACAGGGAATTTATCTGCTTTCCCCGTAGAAAAACAAGGAAATAACTAGCTGCAAAAGGGCATCTCTAGCGGCAAGGAACTCTGCTCGGTATTCTATAATAACCTAAATGGGAAAAGAATTTGAAAAAGAATAGATACATGTCTACGTATAACTGAATCACAGTGCTGTGCACCTGAAACTAACACAACACTGTTAACTCTGTTCCAATATAAAATTTTTAAAAAATTGTTTAAAAAAGCATCTCATGTCCTTGTAAAGATATGCAAGTAAATTCTTTAATTTTTTAAAAAATATTTTGCCTAAGACAGTGTTCAACGTTAGCCAAACAAAAGGAAGACAAAGCTGCATAGCCTGCAAAGACTGGGGAGGATAACTGAGACGAATTCATGTATTTTTAGTGAAACTACACCATGCCCCGTTCCCGTAAGTGCTAGTCATAATGCGTGTCACATTTTACAAGCCCGAAAACCTCACTTACGTTTTGGAGACACAATTACTTTTGGACAAAGAGCGTTGCTGAATACAGAATGTTCTTTTCTTTCTGCCGAGCAGAATATAAAGTGATCGCACGCTCTCCAGCCCTGCTGCGTCCGATGTAGTCCATTAACAAAGGACCCCTTTGCGATGCATCATATCCTCCTGATTCTTAAGCGTTCCTGCCAGAAAGATTTGGGCTGAGATAGCCAGGCTCTAGTTTGCACCTGACAACTTCACATTTCACATGGGTTTTTATGGAATTTGAGGGAATTAATCAATCCTTAAAAACTCAGCCGAAAGCATTCCATCAGAAAAATTGCTAATATCACTCCCCCTTCCCGTTCACGCATCTTACTTTAAAGCACGTTTAAAGAGCACTAGTTGAAACATAAGGGAAAGACATAATGGGAAATGTCATGAGATAGCCCTAGAAAATACCTCCAGAGCAAGATGCACATTATGAATGACAGGATAGTAAACATAAACTACCAAGGATGAAAACAGCAAAAATTTTAGAATCAGTCGTCACTGCTAAAATTCACTGAATGTGGAATATGTGACAGAGAGATTGACGAACAGCTTAAGGTGACTTTTACATGGGTTTCCTGATTAGTAGGCAGAACAGTATTTATCAAAGTATAATTTTGAAAGTCGATTAAATGGAGTATGTTCCTAACGGTTAGGCAGTGAATTTCTGCTGGGACTGTGTGTTATTGCTTTCATGAGTATGCACCATAACTGTGGAATTACTACAGACTCAAGGTCTTGAAATCACGCCAGGGAGCATTAAAGAACCATAGAGTTAAAAATCTTTAGGCCAAAGATTTATTCAAACATTCTGAATATTGATTTTCTTGGTCACTTTCAATGGCTCTTTTTTTTTTTTTTTTTTTTTTTTGCGGTACGAGGGCCTCTCACTGTTGTGGCCTCTCCCGTGGCGGAGCGCAGGCTCAGCGGCCATGGCTCACGGGCCCAGCCGCTCCACGGCATGTGGGATCTTCCCGGACCGGGGCACGAACCCGTGTCCCCTGCATCGGCAGGCGGACTCTCAGCCACTGCGCCACCAGGGAAGCCCAGTGGCACTTTTTTTTAACATGATAAATGCATGTATTATATGTGTGTATTAAATATATTATAAATACATAGATACGTGCATACATCCATACAGTGTTATATGAACTCAGTAGTCTTAATTTAATTCAACAGTTATACACACACAGGCACACACAGGGTGAGATATATATCAATATATAGGAAATACATATCTAATCAGATGCCCTCCATCGTTCTGCAGATCTAAATAATTAAATCTTGACTACTACAGATTTGATACGGCAAATCTGAAACACTCTCCTGCATTTTCCAGTATCTTTTCAAGTTGTGTCCTTGGTGTTCTTGATAAAACTTTGCCCATAGTGTTAATTATCATAGAAACCCCTGAAGCTGTGTGGGTCTCAGGCCAGGTTCTAGGGCCTTGTGTTTGTTTCTGTTTTTGTTTGTTTTGCTTTGAGGCATTCTCAACCCTCCTTTGAGGCGTCTGTGAGGTCGACCAGATACTTCCCTGAGCTCTAGGCATCACTCCTACCCTGTCGTTCTGAGGCTGTACAGCTGGCAGAGGAATGGTCCCACGTGGCCAGTCCAGTATTTCTTTCAAGGGATGGCTTGACATTGGGTTCCTCTGTTTGAGAAAAACGGTGAAGCTAGAAAATTGTTCATCCTTTAAATCTTTGTACATAAAGTATGTTCAGCGTATTCCATGGTCAATGAAGAACCCTCACCAATAGGTTCTTTTTTTTTTTTTTTTAACATCTTTATTGGGGTATAATTGCTTTACAATGGTGTGTTAGTTTCTGCTTTATAACAAAGTGAATCAGTCATACATAAACATATGTTCCCATATGTCTTCCCTCTTGCGAACCAATAGGTTCTTGAAATGGTTGCAGATAACAGGCTATGAAGGTTAAGGGAATTTGGGGTGGCTTATTTATTATTTTTTTAATTTAATTTTTTTTTGTCGAGGTACAGTTGATTTCCAGTGCTGTGTCAGTCTCTGCTGTACAGCAAAGTGACTCAGTTACACGCATATAGACATTCTTTTTTTATATATTCTTTTCCACGATGGTTTATCACAGGATACTGAATGTAGTTCCCTGTGCTCTACAGTAGGACCTTGTTGTGTATCCATCCTATATATAATAGTTTGCATCTGCTCACCCCAGCCTCCCACTCCTTCCCTCCCCCATCCCCCTTGGCAACCACAGTTTTGTTCTGTCTGTGAGTCTGTTTGTGTTTTACAGATCAGTTCATTTGTGTCATATTTTAGATTCCACATGTAAGTGGGGTCATATGGTATTTGTCTCTCTTGGGAGGTTTACTTTTATTTGAACTGATACTTGGATGCTGTGTTGATAGTCCCTTAAATTATTCATCGCAGTACAGTATTTAGAGGAGACAGTGACTGGCAGTCCATACGACAGCTACAAGAAACCACTTTAATAGGCTCAAGGAATACCGGGGTTGAGCAATGTGGTGCTTGTTTCTTACTGTGCCATTGAAACAGTGAACTGTTTTATTTATAACAGAAATAAATAATATATAAATTGATTCATTAATAAACACAATAAATTTATTAATAAATTTAAATTATTATTTAAAATAAATTATTAATAAATTTATTATTAATAATAAAATAAATTTATTAATAAATAAATAAATATAATAACAGAAACTGTGCCATTGAAAGAAAGCAAGTCATTTGGGGTCTGCTGACTGAGAAAGAGAGTTGGCTACAGGGTTGGCATAGGCGGTTGGTAAAATAACCTCCTCACTTACTTCCCTGGGGATGTGAATGTGAGGTTGTGACTTAACCAGAGAAGGAACGGAAAAAATCCAGAGATGTTTCCAGTGACTCATGAGATTTTTTTTTTAAAATATTGCAGTGGAAAACTGTTTCGGCCCATTCTTTGTGGCCATTCCTTTTTTTTTTTTTTTTAGTATTTATTTATTTATTTGTATTTTTAAATTTTCGGCTGCGTCTTAATTGCGGCACACGGGATCTTCGTTGTGGTGCGCGGGCTTTTCTCTAGTTGTGGCGTGTGGGTTTTCTCTCTCTAGTTGCGGCCCTCGGGGTCCAGAGCACGTGGGCTCTGTAGTTTGTGGCACGCGGGCTTCTCTCTAGTTGACGTGCGCGGGCTTAGTTGCCCCGCGGCATGTGGGATCTGAGTTCCCCGACCAGGGATCAAACCGTGCGTCCCCTGCATTGGAAGGTGGATTCTTTACCACTGCACCACCAGGGAAGTCCTGACTCATGAGATTTCGATCATTCTCAAGTGGCAGGGATGCTTGTGGGTTTGGCTGTTGCTGTTTGGGGTTCATCTGTGGAAAAAGTACGTAAGGAAGTGAGAAGCCCAAGGAAGGTTCCAAGGAAGATGCTGCCAACTGGTTTATTCGTCAGTGAACCCAAGCCCTTCCTAGATAACTTTCTTCTTCTATAGAGTCAGGACATCCTGAATCCCCCGAGGATAAGTTTCTCCATGTGTCCCTTATGCCAACCAGCAGAAGCACATACATGGGATTTGGAAGGTGAACTTGAGCAAAGAAGAGATGCAAGAGGGTTAAGGGACCTTTAGACCTTGGGTTGAGGTGTTTGTTCCTTCTTGAGACCTGAGGCAACAGTCCTTCCTTGTATTCAAAAGTACGTTAATGAGAGTGACCCTAAGGGATGGTTACGCACTTCCTCTGGCTTAATCCTTTTGATGTAAACTTATTACTTGGTTCCTCTACCTTCTTAGATATTCAGAAAGATACTTATTACCATGGGAGAATCATTTTCTTTTTAAGTTAATCACGGGATAGAGCAGAACATGGATCTATCCATTTCCAGCAGCTTCTCCAATACGTTGTATTGGAGTGTAACTCTGATGTTATTGGATCTGTAAAGATGTATCAACAGGTCTGTTGCAGGAAGGGGGATCCCTTCCAGGGCCCGAGAGCAGGCTCTTGTCTAACACTAGGAAATGAATCATCCGAGGAGAGGCACACGTGCTGGCAAAGCAAGAGACTCTATTGGGACGGGGCTCCTGGCTGGAGATCAGGAGGGTGAGGGGACCCAGGAGAACTGCTCTGCCACGTGGCTCGCAGTCTCCGGTTTTATGGTGATGGAGTTAGTTTCCGGGTTGTCTCTGGCCAATCGTTCTGACTCAGGGTCCTTCCTGATGGTGCGCGCGTCAGTTAGCCAAGGTGGATTCCCCGAGAAGGATTCCGGGAGGTTGGTAGGACCTGTGGACTCCTCTCTCCTTTTGACCCTTCCCAAATTCTTCCAGTTGGTGGTAACTTGTCAATTCCGTGTTCCTTACCAGGACCTCCTGTTCTAAGAGAACTCATGCCAGTCGTTGCTATGGTGCCTGGCCAGGGTGGGCAGTTTTCACTCAGTGCTGGAAACAGGGGGACCATGGTGAATAAAACTACAAGGAAAGTGCACAGGGAGAAAACTGCTGGAAGCCGAAGTGTTTCCGCTGAGACTCACTGCTTAGTATGAAAGCCTGCATTGAAAAGCGAAGCATCAAAAGTGTGCAAATACATCGCAGTCCAAGGCAGTATTGAAAGATAAAAGGTTAGCCTCAGACACCCAGCCTGTGTGCAGTAGAAAAGATAAACAAAACAAGCTTCCACACAAAAAGCAAAGTGCCCTGCGGCTTTTTGTAAGGAAGAGAGATAAGCCCTTCTTCCCTCCTATATAGACAGCAAATGCCAGGAGCTTGTTTATAAGGACGGGAACAGGCAAGTCAAATAAACAATCCCTTGAACTTATTTACAAAACAGAAAGAGACAGACTTAGAGAACCAACTTCTGGTTACCTGGGGTTGGAGGGGGGGAGGGGGCAGGGATAGATTAGGAGTTTGAGAGTGACGTGTACACACTGCTCTATTAAACATGGAGAACCAACAAGGACCTCCTGTAGAGCACAGGGAACTCTGCTCACTATTCTGTAATAACCTAAACGGGAAAGCATTTGAAAAAGAATAGACACATGTCTGTGTGTAGCCACATGTATCCCTTTGCTGTACACCTGAAACTAACACAGCATGGTTCATCAGCGATACTCCAATTTAAAATAAAAAAATCCCTTTTAGAAAAATGTGCAGAATGGAAATGGGAGGAGGAGAGATAGTGGGAGAAGGAAAAAGAGAGCTACAGCCCCTGATGGACTCACCCCTTCACAGAGAAGGGAAGCCTTTTCTAAAGGAGCTAGTCAACTAGAACGTACTTAGAGAGATGTGAACACATTGTAAGTGTCCGGCTCAGTGAATCCTGCTGAAATCCAGGGCTAATCTCTCCAGGAAGAGCCGCCCACCGGGCATGCTTGGGGGCTTGTGGTGAACTGGAGGACGTGGCCCCCCCACCCCCACCCCAGGAGAGGACCCACTGATGAGACGGGATTTCCTCAGTCTATAGCCAGGCGCTAGGCCTGCTGCGGTTCCCCGGGGGCCCAAGCCCCAGTGTGTGCGGTAGAATCCCAGCACCGAGGTGAGCCTGCGGTTCAGGAAGCTGGTGCCCGTTGAATACCTACAGCCCAGGCAGTGCGTCTGTGACGTAACGTTCATAGTTTATGGCCAGACAAGAAACATTTAAACATGAAACCAATTTTTCTGCCCTTTGGTCTCCTCCCGCGTCTACTCCACATTGTATCTCTGCATTAGGCATGGACCCAATCTGCCCTGTCAGCAGGAACATCTGCTCAACCATAAAGAACAACATTCTCCCAGCAGCAGCGAGACGACTCCTGAAAAGATAAGGCTCCTTCTTGATCTCGTAAGGGGCCACGATGATGCTCAGATCTGGACGGTGAAAACTGTCAGTAATATGTCATTGAACGTACGTCCCTGTTTCTCAAAACACTTCTATAACTCTGGACTTCTAATGGGCAGAACCGTTCTCAGAGCTTTCTGAGATTCTCTTCCCAGATTATCGTCTTCAAATTTGACTCAAGTAAACATTTCCACTTCTTTCCTAGATGGACGGTTGATTAATTTTTGTTGACCTGTCCAAACCTAGTCCTGGTACCAACTTCAAGCCCACACTCGTAGTCACCGACGAGTGTGCAGATTAGACGTGGGTCTTCCCTTCTTGGCTGTTTGCAAGATGTTCCTGGCACTGGTGATTGACACTCAAGGGAGCCAGGGAGAGAATAACCAAGGGTGGATGCTGTGAGATAAACTGTTTACATGATAACCCTCAGAGATAACCAGGGATGGCAGGGCAAACATTAGTATCACCCTTAAACTGAGGCTAGAAGGGCGTCTGTCCTGAGCCCAGGTTTCGAGGACACAGCTCTGATCCGTCTCCAGCCACGTGCCTCCGTGCAAGGAGTCCAAGAGATAAAGAACCTGCACCCACTGTAGACCCCACACCGGGTGTCTAGGACCCTCGAAATCTCTGCCCAAGTAGCTTTGCCTGCATCCACTTGCAGGGTCTTTGTGTCTTGTTCCCTGAGCTGTAGCCTCAAGGACAGTGCCAGACCTGTGGGTGGTCACGTGATCCGTCACTGGGTGGAGTATGGATGGATGTGTGTGTGTTTTTTTTAATTAATTTTATTTTTGGCTGTGTAGTGTCTTTGTTGCTGCACACCGGCTTTTCTCTAGTTGCGGCGAGCGGGGGCTACTCTTCGTTGTGGCACTCGGGCTCAGTAGTTGTGGCGCATGGGCTCTAGGGTGCGTGGGCTTCAGGAGTTGTGGCTCATGGGTTCTAGAGCACAGGCTCAGTAGTTTTGGCGCACAGGCTTAGTTGAGACTGTGATTAAAAATCTTCCAACAAACAAAAGCCCAGGACCAGATGGCTTCACAGGCGAATTCTATCAAACATTTAGAGAACAGCTAACACCTATCCTTCTCAAGCTCTTCCAAAATATAACAGAGGGAGGAACACTCCCAAACTCATTCTACGAGGCCACCATCATCCTGATACCAAAACCAGACAAAGATGCCACATAAAAACTATAGTCCCAAATCACTGATGAACACAGATGCAAAAATCCTCTTCAAAATACTAGCAAACAGAATCCAACAGCACATGAAATGGATCAAGTGGCGTTTATCCCAGGGATGCAAGGATTCTTCAATATATGCAAATCAATCAGTGTGATACACCATATTAACAAATTGAAGGAGAAAAACCATATGATCATCTCAATAGATGCAGAGAAAGCTTTCAACACCCATTTATGATAAAAAACTTTCCAGGGCTTCCCTGGTGGCGCAGTATATCCCTGAGAAAGCCATAATTCAAAGAGTCATGTACCACAATGTTCATTGCAGCTCTATTTACAATAGCCAGGATATGGAAGCAACCTAAATGTCCATCGACAGATGAATGGATAAAGAAGATGTGGCACATGTATACAATGGAATATTACTCAGCCATAAAAAGAAACAAAACTGAGTTATTTGTAGTGAGGTGGATGGACCTAGAGTCTGTCATACAGAGTGAAGTAAGTCAGAAAGAAAAACAAATACCATATGCTAACACATATGTATGGAATCTTAAAAAAAAAAAGGTTCTGAAGAACCTAGGGGCAAGACGGGAATAAAGACGCAGATGTAGAGAATGGACTTGAGGACACAGGGAGGGGCAAGGGTAAGCTGGGACGAAGTGAGAGAGTGGCATGGACATATATACACTACCAAACGTAAAATAGATAGCTAGTGGGAAGCAGCTGCATAGCACAGGGAGATCAGCTCAGTGCTTTGTGACCACCTAGAGGGGTGGGATAGGGAGGGTGGGAGGGAGACGCAAGAGGGAGGAGATATGGGGATATATGTATATGTATAGCTGATACTAACACACCATTGTAAAGCAATTATACTCCAATAAAGATGTTAACAGAAAAAAAAAAAAAAAGAAAGAAACCAGACTCGCAAGGTTACCTACTCTCTAAACCTATGGATGTGACATCCTGAGAAGGTCAGAGTAGAGGTAGGATGCTCAGATCAGTGGTTTCCAGGACTGTGGGTGAGGGGCAGGTCTGACTACGAAGGGTAGAGGTGGAAATTTCTGGGGGTGGGGGTGGGGTATGAAAGTATTCTCTATGTTGGTTGTGGAGGTGATTCCTTGAGTCTATGCATTTGTCAATTGTCACAGAACTGTGCACACAAAAGGATATATTTTACAGTATGGGCAGTGTATTTGTTTTAAAAAATCTGAAAAATATTTTCTGTGAAAAGTTTTCCTTTTGATGAATGAAACAGAAGATTAGTGAAGAAGTGACCCGTCAGGGAAATCTAATTTTGAACATGTCACACCTGGAAGTTTGTAGATTTTTGTAGAAGTGTTCCACCAGGATGGCGCGCCCAGAGCTGCTGATGGGAAACCTTAAAGGGCCTCAGCAGTGCTTTTTGGTGTGTGTGGGGGGTGAAGGTGGAGGGAATGGCTCAGGGGAAATTTAGCCTGACTTCACGGAGGCGAGTCAGGAGAGCCTTCTAATATTTCCAGGAAAAACGTGGAATCCAAGTCTAATGGAAGAGACATTTTCTCTGAGTTTCTGTCAACACACTATTAAATGCTAACGTTTTATACTGTAGAAGCCACAGAATTAAACGGGGTGTCTTATGCAGAAAATTATGGGTGAAATGTTCTATTTGCAAGGAGATAGACTTGAAGTGTTCTTGCTGAGGTGGAAATTTCTGAATTGAAATGTCAGTATACCTGGGTGTTTCTATCAAAAATCTTCCTGGTTTTTAACCTCTGATAAACACGTATAAATTAAAAATGGGATGGAGGGCTTCCCTGGTGGCGCAGTGGTTGAGAGTCCGCCTGCCGATGCAGGGGACGCGGGTTCGTGCCCCGGTCCGGGAGGATCCCACATGCCGCGGAGCGGCTGGGCCCGTGAGGCATGGCCGCTGAGCCTGCGCGTCCGGAGCCTGTGCTCCGCAACAGGAGGGGCCACAACAGTGAGAGGCCCGCGTACCACAAAAAAAAAAAAAAAAAAGCAGACTTCTGGTGTAAACTGATAATCGACACAGCAAAAGGGGAAGAGGGCAATTCACGGTTCAGAAGTCCTGGGGAATCCGTGTGTATGACTAAGCTATGGGTGCACAGGGAGTTATCCCCAAAACAAGAAGGAATGAAGTCTTATTATTATCCTCTTGCCATCAAGTGGTTAAACGTGATCATGGAAAATACTGCCTTGTCCTCTTTACCTTTTCCGTCCTGAAGGAAAAGTAGAGAGAGCCAGGCATTCAACAGGCTCTCATAATTTGTTCTTTGTCTGCATCTTAGCCACGCATCATGCCAAGAAAAAGACCTTAACATATTCATAATCACCTTCCAAAAAAAATTAAGTAAATGTCACCAATTATCATGCAACACAGTTAAATATTTTCAACAGGGGGAAAAAAATAGAAGCCCAAACCTCCTCTGCTTGGGAAATGGATAGCACGCTTCTAAATCGTTTTCCGGTTAACAATTAAAACTGTAGTTATAATTCCAGTCGATGAGATGTAAGCCATAAAGACAGTGCATATCAAAACCTCTATGATGTAGTAAATGTAGGATTCCAGGAGCTAGCCACAGCTTAAACCATTCATTAGGAATCAAGAAGGAATGAAATCCAGGGGATTATGCCTTGCACTTGGGGAAGTAGGAACAAGTAAGACAGACTAAGTCAAATAAAAGAGCGGGAGGGATTCTTACAAATAATAGAAGAACGTGAACACAAGGCTCTTCATATCTTTGGCCAAAGGATTTAATTTCTCCCCCAAACCGAGACTAATTCCTCAAAAGTCGAGACGCTGATAGAATTGTACTTTCATTCTGCCACAGTCACTTAGACACGGGAGTGAGGGTGACAGTTTTCCTGTTGATATAGATGGAAATCAGGAGCAAGTTGAATCCGGGCTAAAGGCTTCAGGTCTGGAGTAGGTTTTCTGTGTTTGCATCCCAGCTGCTTCTCTAGTCATCCCTGTGGACACTCTTTGACCTTTGTATTCTCATAACAAATGAGCATACTAATTGTACCAACTCACAAGCTTATAATTAACGGAGGCATGTCTAGACTACGTAGAGTGGCTGATGCATAGCAAGTCAACCAAGGTGAAATTCTATTAAATCGTGATTTTAAAAAATCGTATTATTTAATGCTGGTACTCTTTTACCATTTGGAAAGACGTCCTCGTGGTATTAGGTGTCCAGAGGAAGATGATTTCCATTCAAGGCTGAATATCCTCACAGCTGACTGGCACGGGATGAGTCAAATATAGTGGAGGGGAGAAATGGAAAATATACAGCCTGGAGAAGAGAGCCGAGCGTGATTTAAAGAGAAGTAAAGAGGCATTGGTGAATGCGGTCCTATATTTTTACTGCGGGAATGAATAGAAGGAAACAGATTTAACATACCATCTGCCAAGGGCTATATAACCTGCCATTCAGGTGTCAAGAAGAAGTGCACTTTCCTTCCCCCGTTGTGTCTGACAATGCTGCAAATACACATCTCCAGCCTGAATTTTGCTTTAAGGTATAAATGAAATGACCTATTTTTGAATTTTGTTTCCAATGGAATCACATGGACATAGTATTTCAGGAAATAAGTTCCATAAATAAGCCATGTAAAGTTTCATAGTCAACAAAACTTTGCAGTCAATATTTGACCATTGTGCCGATCTACTTCCAAAAAGGATTTGCAGTCACCAAAATAAAAAGAAAAAGAAAAAGAAAAATGGATCAAGATCATTACACGTGCATGGCAGAATGAAATAATATCTAATAGTTAAATAACTGTAAGTAATATGTATTTTGGTCATTTTGGCTCATTTCTGTTTTTTTACAGAAAAGATATTGAGGGATAAATTGGGAGATTGGGATTGACATATACACACTACTATATATAAAACAGATAACTAATAAGCACCTACTGTATAGCACAGGGAACTCTACTCAATACTCTGTAATGACCTATATAGGGATAGAATCTAAAAAAGAGTGGATATAGGTATATGTATGACTGATTCACTTTGCTGTACACCTGAAACTAACACAACATTGTAAGTCAACTATATCCAATAAAAATTATTACTCCGGGCTTCCCTGGTGTCACAGTGGTTGAGAGTCCGCCTGCCGATGCAGGGGACATGGGTTCACACCCCCGTCCGGGAAGATCCCACATGCCGCGGAGTGGCTGGGCCCGTAAGCCATGGCCGCTGAGCCTGCGTGTCTAGAGCCTGTGCTCCGCAGCGGGAGAGGCCACGGCAGTGAGAAGCCCGCGAACTGCAAAAAAAAAAAAAATTATTACTCCCATTAAAAAAGAGTTGCATTTTGTTGAAAATAAATTGTACAAAATCAGCCTATGTTGACCATTGATTATGGCAATTGGAAAATCCTCCCCAGGCTTTTCATGGGGTCCTATGAAAGGGCACGATGTCTCAAGACAGGTGACAGAAATGTGAGCCATGGCCCTTGGGAAATAGTCTTGGAAGAGCTGTTCTCATGTTTGCATAACTGGTAAGACCTCTCAGACGTGTGTTACTGCCCTGCTTTCGGGTCCTGGAGCCGTGGGCTGGCCGCTCTCCTGTGCAGGCCAAGCCCCACCCTGTCTTCTGCTCTCTGATCCTCTGATTTCTTCTCCTTCTCCTGATTCACAGTGTCCCTGCCCTGGTGCTCCCAGCTGTCCACAAGTTCCAACACTTCCTCAATTTTCTAGGCAACCAGAAGCAGCAACATTTTTTGATTTTTTTTATAGAAGCAAAAGCAGCAATAATTTTTTGTTGTTTATAAACTTTAATTTCTAATAAAGTGAAGTATGTAAGGACATGGAAGGGAAATGCACTATATACAGAGCAGTGTACGTCCTATATACAAACCTAGTGTCAAGTAAAGCAGATAGAAGAATCCTTATTTCCACCCTTCTCACTGCTGGTGTGATGTAAGTTGGTGAAGCCACTATGGAGAACAGTATGGAGGCTCCTTAAAAAAAAACTAAAAATACAGTAACCATATTACCCAGCACTCCCCCTCCTGGTCATATATCTGGAAAAGAGGAAAACTCTAATTTGCAAAGATATATGCACCCTAATGTTCACTGCAGCACTATTTACAGTAGCCAGGACATGGAAACAACCTAAATGTCCATCAACAGATGAATGGATAAAGAAGATGTGATACACACACACACACACACACACACATACACACACATACATACACAAAATGGAATATTACTGAGCCATAAAAAAGAATGAAATTTTGCCATTTGCAACATCATGGATAGACTTGGAGGGCATTATGCTAAGTGTAATAAGTCAGACAGAGAAAGACAAATACCATATGATATCACTTATATGTGGAATCTAAAAGAAAGTACAAATGAACTTACTTACAAAACAGAAACAGATTCACAGACATAGAAATCAAACTTTTGGTTACGAAAGGGGAAAGAGGGGAGGGGACAAATTAGGAGTTTGGGATTAACGTACACACACTACTATATATAGAAATAGATAAACAACAAGGTCCTACTGTATAACACGGGGAACTCTATTCAATATCCTGTAATAACCTCTAATGGAAAAGAATCTGAAAAATATATATTTACATATATAACTGAATCACTTTGCTGTACACCTGAAACTAACACAATAATGTAAATCAACTATAGTTCAAGTTAAAAAAAAAAAGAATCCTTGTTTCCTGATTGGCCAGAAGATACAGTCAATGTAAATCACCTTTGATACTACAAGTTTGGGTTCTTCAAAAATCAGCATTTAAGCTTTGTCTTTTCTGTGTATGTTGATGAACTAGTTAACCAGCATAGGGGAAGTTGAGAGTTTAACCATAAAGTGTTTTTCCTATGGGAGCATTTACTTTTTACTTGTAAAGGAAACAATGAAAACATCGTAAACATGAGAGAACAACAACAAAAAAGAGACAAGTGGTCATAGTTCTTCAACTCTACTGTCTGATGAATCAGCTAACTGCCAGGCTTTGTGAAGGATAATCTTTCTGTCTGAATCACTTTAGCATTTGCTTCTTGTCACACCCTCTTAGATTATACAAGGACCTGTGTTTCTTATTCTAAATTTTTTTGGGTAATCTTCTGGAAAAGAATGGCCTTTCCTAAATCTAGAAACAGCGTATCGTTTGAGGCTATTTGTTTATTGCAATTAAAAAAATAAAACCCAAGAAAAACGTCAAGATGGTAAATTTGGTATAGTTAGATAAAACAGATTTTACCTTGACTATGTTATAAATCATTAAATGGAAAAGTATTTCAATTAAAATATAACCACACCCACTAGGATGGCTGTAATCAGTAAGATGGAAAGTTACAAATGTTTCCAGGTGTGGAGAAATTGGAACTCTTGGACAGCGTTGGTGGAGATGTAAAAGGATTCAGCTTCTGTGAAGAACAGTTTATTCCTCAAAATTTACATGTAACATGAACATATAACCCAGCAATTCCACTCCTATATATATGCCAAAGAAAACTGAATACACGTGCTCCAACGAAACAGGTACTCCACCATATAACGTCCACAAAAGCATTATTTACAACAGCCAAAAGGCAGAAGCAACCCAAATGTCCTTCCATGGATGAATCAATTAACAAAATGTTGTCCTTGCATAGAATGTATCGCTTAGTCACGAGAAGAAATGAAGCACTGATACAGGCTACAACATGGATGGACCTTCAAATGATTATAAGTGAAAGAAGCCAGACAGAAAAGGGAAACATGATATGATTCCATCTGTATGAAATGTCCAGAATGGCAAATCAGTACAGACAGAAAGTTAATGAGTGGTTGCCAGCAGTGAGGGGGACAGGAGAATGGGGAGTGATGGTAATGAGGAAGGGGTTTCCTTTTGGGGTGAAGAGATTCTAAAACCAGAGAGATGGTGGTTGCACGACACTGTGAATGTACTAAAAAAAAAAACATGTTTTGGAGTAATTATTTTCTTTTTTAAATTGAGGTATAGTTGTACAATATTATATAATTTTCGGGTGTACAACAGAATGATTCACCTTCTTTAAAGATTCTACTCCATTTATAGTTATTACAGAACAGTGGCTCTGTTCCCTGGGCTGCACAGTATATCCTTGTAGCTTATTTATTTGATACTTACTAGTTTGTAGCTCTAACTCTCCTCCTCCTATCTTGCCCCTCCCCCTTCCCTCTCCCCACTGGCAACCACTAGTTTGTTTTCTGTATCTGTGAGTCTGATTCTTTTTTGTTATATTCACTTGTTTGTTGTACTTTTTAGATTCCACATAAAAGTGATGTCATATATTTGTCTTTTACTATCTGGCTTACTTCACTTACTATGATAATCACTAGGTCCATCCACGTTGCTCCAAATGGCATGATTTCATTCTTTTTTATGGCTGAGTAGTATTCCAGTGTATATATGTGCCAGAGCTTCTTTATCCATTCTTTTTTTTTTAAATTAATTAATTTATTTTTGGTTAGGTTGGGTTTTTGTTGCTGCGCGCGGGCTTTCTCTAGTTGCGGTACACAGGCTTCTCATTGCGGTGGCTTCTCTTGCTGCAGAGCATGGCCTCTAGGCACATGGGCTTCAGTGGTTGTGGCACACGGGCTCAGTAGTTGTGGCTCGCAGGCTCTGGAGCGCAGGCTCAGTAGCTGTGGCGCACGGGCTTAGTTGCTCCGTGGCATGTGGGATCTTCCCAGACCAGGGCTCGAACCCGTGTCCCTTGCATTGGCAGGTGGATTCTTAACCACTGCACCACCAGGGAAGTCCCTATCCATTCTTTGTTGATGGACACTTAGGTTGCTTCCGTGTCTTGGCTATTGTAAACAGTGCTGCTGTGAACAGTGGGGTCCATGTGACTTTTCAAATTAATGTTTTCATTTTCTTTGGATATAAAACATGTTTGACAGTTTGTAACATTAAAACATTTTAAAAACATGTAATAAAAAATGCCGTTGAGTATTTTAGTCCTCTCTCATTGAGCAGACAGTGTAAGCTGCAGTTGAGTGAACTGAGGTAATATTGAAATGTCTGCAAATAGCAGAAAAAAAAATAACAAAAGGGGAAACACAGCAGAGAAGTCTTGTGAGCAATAAAGTTGCTAATTTTAAGTGAATGGAATCACTGTAGTAGAAGTCAGAAAAAATAATATTTGGTGGATAAATTCAGTCTAAGCTCAGAAGGAAGAGTTTGGTCCTCGTCCCAAGAAGATTTCGGCTTTCCGGTCAGCTTTGAATCAGAATCCTGAAACCGTGGATGAATAGCCCATGATGGCAGGATAAATGACAAGCAAATACCTGTGGACACAGGTGCGTCCACAGAGACCTGGCACCGCTATTAGAATTCAACCCATGATTCTCATCTTCCTGCTTTCTGAGAGTCAACGGGGAGGGCTCCTATAGGAAACCACTGATTTTTGCCACGCCAGCGAGACACCCACTGTGGTGTGTTATGGATGTGACCATCACCATGGCTCTGATGTGAATTCCAATAAAATTCATGATGGAAGATAATTCAGTGCCGGGGATTTGCCCTCCCGCGATATTAAACCAATAGCAACACAGTCCTGCCTGTCAATGCAGGGAAGCGCTGACAGATGACGACTGTGCTGATCCTTGCCTGCTCCCAAAGTTCTCGTACAAATAGCAGATGGAAATGCTTAGCGCATTCACACGGGATGTATTTTGCCTCGGTGCAGCTGACTGTGTCTGAAATCTTTACACAGAGGGATGTGGCCCTGAAAATCGGTGATCCAGTCCTAAACCAGAAAAAAAAATGAAGATGCAGGAGCCCTAAATGTTACAAACACAGTTCAAAGAGATGGATCTCCTCTTAGAAAACGATGGATTTCGGTACCTTGCATTAATGTTCAATTCAACCCAATTCATTGGAACAACAACAAAAAAAACTTGCTAAATGTATTTTCTGACCGTTTCAACACTCATTCCCTCTGTCACGAATGAAATATCATGGTGGACTAGTTTACTATTTATATATTAAAGCTGTTCCTGAGAATTTAAAGTGCTGTTTATTATCTTGAAATGTATTTAAGATATCTATTTTGTGCTGCCAGAGATGTTACACTAATTTTGTTTTTCACCTGGGAATCAGAGTAATTTGCACTTTCATTCTGCCATCATATTTTCTGTTTTCTGAAGTGCAACAGACATTAAAAGTTGCTGTTGCTGTTTGGTTTTGTCTGGTCATCATCTCTACAGAGAGATCCCACAATCTGCAGTTATCCTCCCAGAGGTCAAGATTACCTGGGAAAAAGGTAAAGCCAAGAGGCAGAGAGCCAGACCACCTGTGACTCTGACTGTGTAAAGAACTTAACAGAAAAAACAAACAGAGAAAACCATTCTTACAGGTGAAGTTGGTGTTTCTGGTTCAGAGTTTTCCACCACCCCCCCCCGAAGGTTTGGTGTGAAGTGCTGTTAAAACATCATGAACTGAACAGGATTTGGAAGAAAACTTTGCTATAAACATGCTGTCAGTAGACAGTTTCATGAGTCACAAACTGGATTCGGATATGGAAGTCATTTAAAAAGCCAGTTTTCCTTATAAAGGCTGAATTTTCCATATAAGTTGATCTAGGTTAAATTTCACTAAAGTCGTAAATAAATATAAAAGTTAAGGTAGACATTTAGAAAACAGTGCTTTGTGGGGATGCAGAAGGCATCATAGGGCACTGAATCCCAGACTTTGGTTCCACAGGAATAGCCCAAAGTTTTTGCAGAGAATTTCTCCTAAATTTAATGAATGTAATGGGTCTGTAACATATATGCTTGCCATTAGAAAAGCAAAACCTTGCACTCAGATTCTTATAAATAACTTTCCTTGTGTCTTTACCCTGCCACGCATGATTCTCTAGGGAAAATACATTGTCACAACGATTTCATAATTTGTCATTTACCATGGAATCTACTTTCTTTTATTATTACGGGTTTGTCGTTTAAAACGACTAGATTTTAGATATTAATTGTAAAAATGCTAAGATGAATTCGTTCTTTTTTGTACTTTAAAACCTTTTATTTGCTTAATCATAAGGATAAATCCGTTCATTTTCTAAAACATAATTGTGCCTTTACATCATTTTCCAAGAGCTTCATACAGCCAAGCAGTTTGGATTATTCAGCAATTTCTTGACAATTAATGACGACACATCGAACCTGGTTATTGCCCTGTTCGGTAATGTGTTGGTATGCACATTCCTAATGAACTAATTTCATAGGCAGTTGCATTTGGAAGCAGAAATAGAAACAAAATAACCAACTCAATATTTCAGTAACTAAAGTATGTTTCTCAGAGATAATACACAATTATTGTACATATTAAAATATATTAAATAGAGCCTTGAAAGAGATAAGGAATTTATGAATTTTAAAAGGTGGTTAATTTTCCGTTTGTACCCCAGCAAAACTTGTGTAACTTGCATTTTTCTACGGGTACTTGAGATCTTCAACTGCTGGTTTATACCCAGATCTGTGTATTGCCCAAAGATTGCATTTCTAGAAGGAGCGTGTGTGTGTGTGTGTGTGTGTGTGTGTGTGTGTGTGTGTGTGTGTGTGATTTAGATTCCGTGGACCATATTTTCTCCCAGGCATCTTATATTTTGATCAGCTAAACTTCCCCACCACTTATTTTCATAATAAGATGTGATTGGAAAATGGGAGGAAGGGCTGGGTTTATCAGTTTGTATCGTTATGTACAGGAAGACCAATGGGTTTATGTTTTCAAAGGAGCAAATGAATATCAAGGGCAAATGGAAATGTTCTTTGGCTTAATCATGTGTTGTTTGTTTCTCTGCATAAATACATCTCTGTCCTTTCATGTAGGGAATAGGATGAGAGGCCATTTCTTTCTTTCAGTTATAGGTAAAATGATAGAGAACGGTAACCTCTGCTTTTTCATTACGCCATACAGATGGTCTGATATTCCCTCTGTCCCCTAGAACCTGTGATGGGCTTTGTTCCCTGGTCAGAGGAATTCTGGGAAATTGGAACCTTACCCTGTGTGCACTTCGCTGTTGTCGCCCCCTCTAATTTACGCATCTAGTGCATTCACTGTGTTTTTCATCGTTTATTGGAGTTGGATAAGCTTTTAATATCCCATGCCAATATACACTGTCAGGTCACTGTAATAACATCAATACAGTATTGACAAAAGGACAGACAGAGTGATCGATAAAAGTGAAACAAAGAAAGGCAATAAGAAATAGATTCTAAAATATTTCAGAATGGAACTCAGGATGCTGCTTGCAGTTCAGTAAGGTGACGTAAAACTGGATTACTTAATACATGGGGTTTGTAGCACAGACTCTACGGCAAGAAGCTTAAATTGGATCTCCATTTCAGGCATACACAGAATTAATTTGCAGGTGACATGAGAGGCTTCAATTTAAAACACGAAGGCTATTGAAGAAAGAATGATAGTTAGACACAGGGAAATTGAGAGTTGAAACATTGTTATTACTATTTAGTTCTAAAAGAGGAGATGGGTGAGCTTAGTATACCAACTGTGCAGCAAAAGATCCCATAAGAATCATCAGTAGATTTGCGGGGAAATAATTTGCTGAGAGCTGTGAATATCGCAGATGTACACAGAGGTTTTCCTCAGTAAACAAACAGGGATGAGAAACCCCAAAAGATAAGGAGCCCAAGTAGGAAATTCATAGGAATTCAACTCCACATGGCGAGGAAATCGGTGAAAAGGAAATCAGACAGGAATGTTGGTTGTGCTGTGGCGTGGAAGTGTAACATAGTTTATGAGGTCATGGTTGAATGATTGATGGTCTAGCTCCCTGTTGGGATTAGGATGCCGCATCAGTCAGGGTAGTAGCATTATGCCAGGGGACACCAAAGGATTCCATCTGTTTTGGGGTAAAATGTAAGGAATAGGCAGGAAAAATACCCCAAACGCTGCACTGATCCTGATTTTGTAAAGCAATAACAATCCCTATACATGCATATTGTTATAACCTTATATATGGAGAACGCACATGCATGTAAATATATATGTGTGTATATCAGTATGTGTCTGAGTACATATTTGAGTGTCTATATGTATATATACTGTATAACAGTTGTATATATACTGTATAACTGTATAACAGTTGAAATTGTATTAAGTATTACCTGGATATTGCATTCATTAGCTTTTTAGTTGGTGAGGTTTCTTTCATTTGCTCCACGTGTCTGGACAGTGGTGGCCAGTCCTTAGGTTGGACTCTCCTGGCTCCTAATTAAGGAGAAGGGCCAAAGACCCACTTCTGTGAGTCACCCATGACCATGGGTCACCAACGGCCAAGGGCAATGAACAGGGTCTGATTAAGTGTGAGGTCACCTGACTCCCAGATTATACTTGAGATGATTGAAAGGGAGGAAGTTTGCACTTTCCTTTTTGGGGGCACCAGGAGCTGGGGTTTGATTTACCCTCCAACAGAAATAGTTAGGGAGGTCAAGTCTGCATCATGTCTTAGGATCAAGAGAAAGGTGGCAGGATATTGGAGAACATTCCATGCTTGCCTTGCGTCCCCAAGTTGTAACTTTTTTTTTTTTAATGTGGACCATTTTTAAACTCTTTATTGAATTTTTACAACATTGCTTCTGTTTTATGTTTTGGTCCCTTGGCCGCGAGGCATGTGGGATCTTGGCTGTCCGATCAGAGATCAAACCCTCACCCCCTGCATTGGAAGGCGAATTTTCAACCACTGGACCGCCACGGAAGTCCCTCCAGGTTGTAACTTATTAATATTATCTTTGGGGAACAAAAGAGCGTTTCGAGACATTCCTTCACAGATAAACAAAAGATCACCCATGGTGAGGGGCCAGAAACCCGATTAGTAGGTGAGAATTCCCAAGTGTCTCTTGACAAATCTGGTAAGTTTTGTTCAAGCAAAATGCAGGGGGTGTGGCAAACAATGAAATAGTTCATTCTGAAAATGACATTCCACTAAGAAAACCAGCATTTTCCAGGAAAAGAGCTTTCTTTAGTGCTCGGGTTTTCATTAAGAGAGAACTGTAAATGTATTTCTTGTTCTTATATTGGAGACTGTTTTATGTGTCTCATCTTGCTTCAGTTTACATGAAGAAGTAATGAAAAGGTTTAAATTTTGAACATGGTGAATTAAAAGACATCTGAACTGTGTGGCTGCTGACTTTTGGCCTTTAAATTCTGATTCCCAGCAATTCAACCTTCATTATCTGACCCTGTTCTAATGGATTAAAAAATTAAATATAATTGTATAAAAGTTTATAACATTAAAATACTTAGAAAATATCAGATTATCAAGAAACGTTTCATATTTTCAGAAAGCTGGTTTTCTCCTAAAATGTGCAAATTTATTAAAAGTAGAAGATACAATACAAATTCTAGTTAACAAATTTTAAAAATGAGCTTTACAACTTGACATTTACATTGTGGCTAAAATAAGGAATGATAATCAAAATTCCAATGTAAGTTATAGAACTACATCTATATGTAGATATGGTATATTAAATATATGCATTATCTATATATACTATACATGTAACATGTTATATGTTATATACTATATATACTATAATTAACGTATACCATATATTAAACATATACTATACATAGTAGACAATAAAAATAGTATAGTATATAGTATACACTATATAAAAATACAGTTTTACACATGCTATATATAAGATATATATTTAGGGCTAAATATTTATCATTTAAAAAAATATTCAAGTCATACTTTATATATCTAGTTTTATACATACTGTGTATAAGCTCTGTATGTACATGTGTAAGGTATCTATATATGTAACTACGTATATATGTATGTACAGTATATTATATGCATTATACAGTTATGTATATTATACATATGTAACATATAATATACATTTTATATTGTGCCCGTATACAATATATACATTAAATATATACTGTATAAAGTATATTAAAATAGTTTAAAAAAATCAAATATATATAGTTTCATATATACTATATATAAGATATACATACATGAGATATATATATATAATTATAGAACTGTATATATAAAATATGACTCTAAAATATTGTTCAATGTCGTCACATGCTTCTCAGGGGCTGTGTGTGGCTTTGGTAAGTACCATGCTAATTTATGAGGATTCCTGGAACCACAGGTGGGAAAATGAAGGGAGTTAGTGCGTGCTGGGCTGTGCTGGGAAATGATACTTTTTCTTCAATCATCTTCTGCATTAGGGGTTGGCAACCTTTTTCTGTAAACAGCTTGATAGTAAATATTTTAGGCTTCCCAGGGTAGGAGGTGAAATTTGGATGGATATTCTGTAGGTGCTTATATAACCATTTACAGTGTTGCCATGGACACACGTAAAAGCCATTTCTAGTAAGAGCTCAGGGACCCTTGTTCTGCATTCCATCCAAGAGTAAGCGATTGAGAAATTAGCGTGTTGTTTTCCACTCATCTAAGCACTTCTGTAGCTCAAATCCTCCCACACCTCAGAGCAGTGTCCTTCCTACAGACAGCAAGGCTATAACCCACAGATCGCTGGGGTATTTGATTTCCGGAACATACGTCAGTACTTTTGGGGGGCACGAAAGGTATTGGTGGGGGGCACAGATTTCCGGGTTGCAGTTACACTCACTCCGCCAGAGGCGAGCCCTGGAACCCACAGGACATGCGTGCCCTGGCTTGTGCTGTGATACAGGAAACCCTAGAAGGCATGGACCCCACGTTAGGGAGCTGTCCATCCAGCTGTGTGGACTGAATTGCATACAAGGATTTAGAAGCATAAACCTGATTTTGAAATATTCTTGTGTCTCTGTCCATGGCTCTGGGATTGTGTCTAATTTTTTCACTCATGTTTCAAAACATAATATGTAAAGTGAGATAGGATTCTCTCCCAGGACTTCTGAGCGGCAAATGAACTCATGAGGGAGCAGATTTTTCTCAGTCCCTGAGGGAAGAAAGGAGGCTTCACAGAGGAGATGTGACTCAATGTACATTTTGGACATTGAGACTGTCGAGGGGTTTTGGGCAAGGGAAGCAGCGCAAATGCAGTAATGGATTTGCAGGGAAAGTAGGGCTTTTTATTCTCAAGTGCGATTCACGGAGGTGTCCCTCCGGAGATGGGAGAGAAATGAATCACAGGGTCGGGGGCAGGGTCTCGTGTGGCACTCCCGGCAGCTAGCAAGTGCTCAGTAAATGCTTTCCGGATCAACCAACCAATCAGTCAGTCAGTCAATCACCAATCTGTCCATCAAAGCAAGAATCGGTAAGACACTAGAACCTGATCCCCCAAGGAAACATAGAATGGCGTGAGCGATTCGGGCAGGGAAAGACATACTTATGTGTATTTCGGGAGCATCATGTTGGTGGCGCGAACAGGCATCTGAGAGATTGTGTAGTAGCCGTTGGGGAGAAGTACACAGCTCTGAATTCTGACACCGCTTGGGACACGGGAAGGAGCTGATTGAAAAGGGCTCTAGGAGTGTGTTAACTTTGTACGGCTGCCGTAACAAAGTACCACCACCGGGGTGTCTTAGCACAGCAGGAATCTATTATCTCATAGTTCTGGAGGCCCGAAGTCCAAAATCAGGGTGCCGGCAGGATCACGCTTGCTTTGAAGCCCGGAGGGGAAGGATTCTTCCTTCCCTTTCCCCAGGTGTCTCTCAGTGGCGGCGGCATCATGCCAAGTCTCTGCCTGCATCTTCACCCAGCAGTTTCTTCCCTCTGTGTGTGTGTCCCGATCCCCTCTTCTTATAAGGACACCAGTCCTATTGGATCAGGACCCACCCTACTCCAGTAAGACCTCATCTTAATTATATATATGTATAGATATATTTGGTAGGGAGTCAGAGTTCCATGCCTAACACAGTAGAGGTACAATCCACACTTCTCGGTAACTAATGCAGCGTGAAAAGTGAGCAGATCTCAGAACATCGTGCATGGTGCCAAAGTCTCTATGTTGGGTGTGGATGACCTTGACCTAACCTGATGTGAAGGACGTCGCCAGCACCTTAGTTGTTGAACCCACTCCGTTTATAGTGCCTGAGAATTATTTAGGAAGGACTTGGCACCAGAGGGGTGGACTTAGGAGAACTCACAGCCCGTGGAGATCCAGGCCAGATCACGGTCGTGTCTCTTCCATCAAGTAACCACTTACTGCAGGAAGAGAGTGTAACGCTGCTTGTGTGCTGATGTGGAAACCTCATGTGTGTGACAAAAGCAACGTGCAGGAAGGAGGCTGTGTCAAGTCTACTAACAAACGTGTAAAACAAACACACACGAAATTACAATGTCGACCCTCTCATCTGTTTCCACGATGTCCAGGGAGAGAAGTACGAGAGCCTAGAAACTCTGAGTGGAGTTTGGGAGGAGTACTGAGTACCATTTTGAACCTTGGGATTTGAGACCATTTTAGGGTGTTAATTATTTTTAAATTAACAGTTGGTTTGAATACGGGTATTGACACACACTGTCTGCGTCTTTGTGGATACCCCATTGAACCCTCGCTCTGAGTCTTTGTTGGGTATCATTTCCCGGTGTTTTGTAGAAAGAAGCTGATACAGAATCCTTCAGATGCAAGGTTGGCGGAGAGCGGTTTCCTTATCCTGACATAAACGACTTCCATTCTTGAGGCTCAGTGTCTAACCCTTCGGCACCCTGAGGTCTCAGAGTCTAACCGTACAGCACCGTGAGGTCCCTTATGGAAACACAGGAGACTGTGTTCTCAGGACCAGCAGCCAGCCATGCAGGAATTGCCAGTAGAGGGGAGAGTAGAGAGTAAGGTCACGAAAGCGTGAACGTGAGGCAAGTACATGGGGAGATAATATTGCTTGTTCGAGGGGCACCTTTCGAGCTGCAAGTGGTTCTTTCTCTTCTGCCTTTGCTTTTGAACGATCGATCCAAGATGCTCTCTATTTGCAAGAGAGAAGGAGACGATTACCATGCCCGTTGGGAAGCCGGATCTCTAGCCGTCCAGTTTCGCAGCACGTTGGTTTTCAGCCTGGACGGTCTGTGTAATACTGCGCATTACAGGAGTCATTTAGGGACTTCCTTTGTGGTCCAGCGGTTGAGACTCCGAGCTCCCAATGCAGGGGGCACGGGTTCAATCCCTGGTCGGGGAACTAAGATCCCGCCTGCTGCATGACACGGGGAGGTGCATTCCAAGAGTTGCTCATGTTGGAGTGGTGGTGTAGGTTGAACTGTCTCCCACACCTAAAAGAGAGACGCTGACATCCTAACCCCTAGTACTTGCGAATGCAACTTTATTTGGCAATAGGGTCTTTGCAGATGTAATCAGGTTAAGCTGGCGTTGTTAAAGTTGACAATTCAATATGATTTATAAAAAAGGGGAATTTTAGACATAATGACACATTTGAGACAAAAATGTCATTAGAGCTTAGGTAAATTTTAAGAGTAAATTTTTATGTACCCTTTAACCGGTAGAGCTTTTAGAATGTGCCAAAAGCAAGTGAAATCTTTAAAAAAAAAAAAAAATGGGAAAAGATGCTGAGGAATTGGTAATTAAGACTCGGAGTCACATTCCTAAGCAGTTCTCTGTCTCTGTCAGTTTTCATTACAATTAAGTTTTAAAACACATACAAGCCTCCCTTTAATCAGAACGGAGAGAGGGGTGCTCCCTTGATCGGTCACGTGAAGAAAAAAGTTGGCATCATCCCCCGGAAAGGTGGCAAAAGGTGTGAAATCTAAGAGACTGTCTACAGTGCAGTTATTTTCACATTCCCTGCCATTGCATAATTCAGACCCTCTCCATGCTCAATTGGATATTTTCATCTTTAAAGCAAAGAGGAAAAATATAACCTTTTAAAAGCAAATCTTCAGGTGGGAATGTTGGCGTATTTGCCTGAAAACGCATTCATTTTTGCTCCAGAAGACAATTTGCAGCGGGAAATCATTTCCATCTCAGCCAGGAGATTGGAAAATAAAACTAGAATTGAAAGTTTTTCACCCGGCGTCCTGGAGGTGGGATGTGGCCGTGGCGGGGAATGTGCTAATATTTTCGCAGCTTTTGTAATCGCGCCCTCATTTGCATGGGATGTGTTTGGGTTTTCTGCCAGGTTGCTCTCTGGCTCGAATCTGAATCAAGGTGGATCTTTGTGGAAATTTAAATTTTGATTTGTGAATCGAGGGCAAACATTTTCCCTAATGGTTTCCAAATTGCTCAAAAGGCTTCAAATATAAATGGTAATCAGTTGATTTCAATCTGAAAGGAGTTTGTGCTCTCCCGAGAGCATTCAGACTTTAACTGACAGGTTACCAGAATCCAACCATTAGGTCTGTTTGTGTTGACTGTAGGAAGGGAAATTCAATTCGGTGGTTCCTTTCTTAAAGGTATCCATTAGCATACGTGTAAATGGCATGTACCTACTGCCTCCGAGTGGGGAAGGATAATTTGCTGTGAAAAAGATTCATCTAACTTCCTGTAGAAATCCCTTCCCTCTGTTTTCTTACAATATCCAACTTACTAATGACTGGCTTGAAGTATGTTGAGAAACATACGCCGTAGTCAAGATTTATGTAAGAATAAAGGAGCTAGTCTTGGTATCTAAAGGAGATATAGCTTTGGGAGTTTTAACTAGCCATGTTCTTTGAACTCAGGTACATTTACCTAGAGGGAAAATAAAATTTACGTCCATTGCTCAGCTTGCAATGAAGATGCAGTTTAGGGAAGAAGAAAGGACCTTATTCTGAACCTCTAGGCTCTTTGCCCTTGGCAAACTGTGTCACGTCTCTAAGGTTCAGCTTACTTGGTTGTAAAAAGCAGATAAAGTATAGGTATGTGCTTTAGACACTTTCACAGCTGCAGTAATGTTACTGGTTTTGGTTGGTCTTCCAAAATCATTGAGGAATTAGACGGTCGGGATTAGTAAAGGTGTCTTGTGAGAAACGTTCTGTAAACTCACAGCCCAGGAAGATTGCAGTTCAAGTTCAGCTGTGGCTGGGCGGTAAGGCAGGAGAAACCTCCCTCTTAAGTCCTAATTCCAGGAATACATCATCTTGACGTCAGGCACACAGGAGAAGCAGTCTCTCTCTTTTTAAATTGAGACACAGTAGACATATAAACTATGTAAGTTTGAGGTGTACCACCTGTTGGTTTGGTACCTTTTGTATGTTGCAATATGAGTGCCACTGTAGCGTTAGCTAATACCTCTATCGTCACAGAATCACTTCTTTTTTGTGTGGAGAACGATTAAGATCTAATTTCAAGTTTATAATACAGTATTGTTGACTATAACCTCTATGTTATGCATCAGATTTCCAGAACATTGTTCGCTACTAACTGTTCTTTTGACACTGATGAATTTGCCAGTGCGTTTTGGTGCTACCAAATATAGCTTGCAATGCTGGTAGTGCACAGGATTATGGATTCTGTAGACTGAACATGGCTTAGGAAAACTGGGATGGCTAGATAGTGATCACAGGTCACCTGATAAGTTTGGAAAGGTTTGTGCCAAAGGCTGGAAGCCAGCTAGCCACGGGCTAATGTGCACCTGCTTCATGTCTTTTCATGGCTTGAAAGCTCATTTCTTTTTAGCACTGAATAATATCTTATTGTCTGGAAGCACCCTAGTTCATTGATCTATCCACCTACTGAAGGACATCTTGGTTGCTTCCAAATTTTGGCAGTGATGCATAAATCTGCTATCAGTATCCCTGTGCAGAACATATACTGTGTTTTTGACATATTATATCCAGCTTAAACACTGTGTTGATGTCATTTCTTATCCTGTCTTGTACTAAATCCCTACAGGGAATTTTTCTCCTCACATTTCTAATTAAAAAGCAAAAAGAAGGAAATTCCCTGGTGGTCCAGTGGTTAAGACTCCATGCATCAGTGCAGGGGGCATGGGTGCAACCCCTGGTCAGGGAACTAAGATCCCACATGCTGCATGGCATGGCCAAAAAAAAAAAAAGGAAAAGGATTAAAAAAATGGAGGCAATCAAAGACAGGACCAGAAAAAGCTTTGAGGGCAGACAGTGAAAAATGTTTTCATATCCACAGTGCCTAGCACAACGTATGGCGTATTTTTTTTTAATATTTATTTATTCCTTATTTATTTTGGCTCCACCAGATCTTAGTTTGCGGCATGCGTGATCTTTAGTTGCGGCATGAAGGCTTCTTAGTTGTGGCATGCAAACTCTTAGTTGCGGCAGGCGGGATCTTTTAGTTGCGACATGCAAACTCTTAGTTGTGGCATGCGAACTCTTAGTTGCGGCATGCGAACTCTTAGTTGCGGCATGCATGCGGGATCTAGTTCCCCGACCAGGAATTGAACTCGGGCCCCCTGTGCTGGGAGCACGGAGTATTACCCTCTGGACCACCAGGGAAGTCCCTGTATGGTGTATTTTAGATGTTTAATATATAGATGTTAAAATATTATATGGCTACATGATATGTGAACCCCAAAATATTAAAAAATTCCACACATTTATAAAGAAGTGGGTAATATCAGAGAGAATCTATCCAACTTTTGCTTTAAATAGAAAGCTTGCTCATTATGAGGTGAAAAATGAAATATTCAGGAACAGGTCATTCAAGTACGTTAGGATATACCCTTCTGCCATCGACTGCCCATCTTGGGTTTCTAATTCACTGGATTCTTTGCTCCTGGTCATTACAGATACTATAATTTTTCATTAGCCCTTTCATAGAGGTGTATGCATAAATACAGAATTTGGTTTAACTCACGAGAACCCTACAATGAATGACTCAATGCTTTCGGCTTCACAGCTATTCTTGTGTCTTTTGAAACCACGTAACAACCCTGATTGTTGCCTTAGTGCCAAAGACCCATCTGGGTTTTCAATCGAAGTTATGACAAAAGTAACAAGGGCTTCTGATTGTCTAGCACATTTTGTCTAGACCCAACTCATAAAACATTCAACGTGATACAAAAGAGCCGTCCAGTCCTTTTAAACAGATGGCTTTGAGGAAGTTTCCCTATTTTGTATTCAAAACAATGTATTTGCTGCAATCATCCCCGGGCACATTGACCAAAGCGGGAAGATAGCATATCTGAATTGACAGGCCAGCCAGGTTTCCCATCACCGCCTTGAGACTGCTTTTGGAAATTGTGTCGTAGTCACGTTGATCATCTCTCTAGAGAGAGGCCTGATGGAACAGAGGGACCTCACACTGAACCCTAAAATAGCAGAGACCTGTCAGTCTAGGGCTTTCCGCCATCAACAACATTATGCAAAAGATGCCTGGGGTGGTAGCAGCACATCCAAAATTAAACGACTAAATGCCAGTGAAAAATGGCTCTCGCACCTCGACCAACCTCAGTGCGTGTCAAAGAAGGAGCCGCTGATCGCTCAGAGCTTCGAAAGCAAAGGGCTCCGTCAAGCCAAGCCACTCTTGGAACGGCAGTTGGGGAGGAAGCCACAGCTGTGCACGCACACACTTCGTAACGAGTCCCACCCCGCCCATCTGCATGTCTCTTCTTCAAGAACGGCCAGGGTGTACTGTGGGTAGAGGGTCTGGAAGGCTGAGCTCTGCAAAGTGGAGGAACCCCCAAGCACAACAGCCAACGTGGAACAGCAAACCTTTCTTTCTGTTCCTGCAGGTGGCACGCACACACACAACTCAAAAGTCTGTGCCCACCGAGAGGATAAAAATGGACGCATAGAGGGGCTTCTCTGGTGGCGCAGTGGTTGAGAGTCCGCCTGCCGATGCAGGGGACACGGGTTCGTGCCCCGGTCCGGGAAGATCCCACATGCCGCAGAGCGGCTGGGCCCGTGAGCCATGGCCGCTGAGCCTGCGCGTCCGGAGCCTTGTGCTCCGCAACGGGAGAGGCCACAGCAGTGAGAGGCCCACGTACCGCAAAAAAAAAAAAAAAAAAAAAAAAGGACGCATAGACACGTGTGTCAGACCGCTGCCCCATCTGCCCTGTACATTCCTGCACGGGGAGTTTGTTGGAAATTCCCACCGTCTACCACTTCTCTCCCCTACGAGCACATACCCGTCCTTCAAGACTTGCTAAATTTGTAACCTTCCCAGGGAAGTCTTTTGTAACATTCTCTCCCTCAGAAATGGTTCAATGGCTATCCCAAATCATGGTCCCGCCACTTGGTGTGTCACTTGCATTGGGGACTTTCTGACTGCATTGCTCTGTGACATAGCTCTCCACGCGATGCTGAGGTTGACACATCCCGGGGTCCCCCGTCAGCTCTGATTTCCTCCGTCTTCCGATGGACTGGAGAAGCATCCCTTTTCTCTTGCATCAATCATGGATCAATCCGAACTTCAGATGTGTCCTGGAATGGACTCTGTAAATGGAGAGCTCCCATAGATGCAGTACATGAGCATTATTATCCTAGAGTCAGGAGCATTGTGTCTGCCCCTCACAGAACTGGCTGCCTCAGGACCTCTGACATGAGGGCACAATTTTTAAAAATTGTAGTAAAATTCACGTGACATAACATTAACCGTTTGAAGTGCAATTCCGTGGCAGGTGGTCCATTCACACGACGGTGTATAACCATCATCACTATGGAACTCCATAGTATTTTCATCAGCTCAAACGGAAACCCTTTACCCATTAGGCAACCACCCATCTGCTCTCTTTCTCGATGGATTTGTCCATTCTGGACATTTCCTCTAAAGGGAACACTGCGTCTGTTTTAACGTGATAATTCTGCAAAGGGTCGAGGGTGGAAGCTACGCTGCCTACCAGTATAGTCCAGGTGAAACAGATGCATGACAGCTTCCGACCACTGTCGACGGAAATAGAGAAACAACGTAGTGGGATGATTGATCCTAACTCAGCTCTCCGTTTGTATTTCCATCATTTCTGAAGAGTCTGACGATTATTAGATATCTGAATCCCGGGTTGAAGAAATGACACAACCAAATCTTCCTGCTCTAACTTTTCAATTCTCACCTCAGGAGATGCTTGTGTCTTTTTTTTCTTTTTCTTTCTTTCTTTCTTTTTTTCTTCTGTACAACTGTCACTGTCATGGATTGATGTCTGCTTCCTTGGGTTTATTTTAAATCATAAGGACTGAGAAAAGACGGACTCTCTGAAGAAGGTCATGGATTTGAAGGAAGGTTGGACTGCCTGTTGTCGCACCGGGTGATTCCGTTGTGCAGTGGTCTCTCGGGTTCTGTTTGGACTTGTCACGTTTGCGCCGAGGGAATGAACCAGTCGGTGGTGTTTTGTATACAAGCACAGAGGACAGAGAAGATTCTTTCTCTTGACGGCAGCAAGGATGGCATGATTTCGCCGATATAATCCTTTGTTTAGGAAGGGATCATCATCTGAAACGTTGAAGTTTCGATGCGGAGAAAACAGTAATGTCGAGAGTCACGAGAGTGTTTCCTTTTTATTTTCATTGAACCAAAACCACCAAGTGTTTGGAGAGGCAGGAAGAAAAGTAATTTAAACAAACAAAAAAAATCAAATCGAGCTTTTAATAAACACTAACCTATGCAGCCCAAAAAACAAACAAAACCAAGCTCAGTTCTTTATTTTCATTACACCAAGTTGTTCTATCCTATAAATGGTCCCATTAATACTCAGTGTAACCTTTTTGTGGTTTTCTTGCTTTAAGGCATGCAAGGGAAAGCAAAGCTCAGGGAAGAAAGAAAAGGGTTTTAAATTTTAACATAAAACAATTAGCGGGTAGAGTTTGACATTGGCGTGGATGGGACAAGATGCAGGTTGCGTTTTAGAGGAAACCACAGTTAGGTTTACAACAGGACCAATTTCTTAGCGATGTAAAGACGGTTTCAAACAACGGTCCTCCTATGTCTTTCATAAATGGCTTCCATTGCTTTCCTCTATGTCACTGAGAGGCTAGATGTCTTTCACTTGTTTTAAAACCATGAATAACCTGAGTCTGCACGTGACAGCCGTTTACCAGAAGTCTTGAGGTGTGAATCTGGGTCTGACCGTTGGGTTTGCCGGGCGAGGCTACCTGTTGTAGGAACAATGTCTGAATCACAGGGGCTTCGTCCAGCAGGAGTTCATGGCTTGCTGACATCACAATCCATCATGGGCGGTGGTGTCCCTTCCAGAGGTCCCTCCAAAGACTGGGCCGGAAAAGGCTTTGCCTGATCAAGCAGGTGAAGGTCACCTGGGCCACTGTATGTTTGCATACAATGGAAAAGGCAGGGGGTGGAGAAGACTAGTGCACACAGCGTGCGGTGGTATGCGTCACTCTTGCCTAAATCTCACGGATGGGAACTAACCTCCTGGAAGCTGGGCTAGGAATTCCAGCGGGGGAGAGGAAGAGGGATGCAGCCAACCTCTGTCACAAGCACACCGTGTGACGGCTCCACATCACACAACACAGTGACCTGCCACATTTTAGGGACATCACCCTAACACAGTGAGATAGGAAAGGAGGCAACTTCATCATATGCCTTGCAGTACACCTTGCTTTATGTCCAGAACTCATTCTCAGTGGCCCCAACTCGAGCCCCGTTCTCCCCATTCTATTAAATATCTCTGCTGAATTGCTCTCTCCCCATATGTAGCACGGCACCCATGGAAGCCTAAATATTAGTATTTCTTGAAGACATAAATACACATCAGTCAGGTCTTACAATTGGATCCTTCTATTATTAAATTCCATGAGTGATTTAAAACAAAATCCAACCCAATCAAAAAATGGGCAGAAGACCTAAGCAGACATTTCTCCAAAGAAGACATACAGATGGCCAACAGGTAGATGAAAAGATGCTCAACATAGCTAATTATTAGAGGAATGCAAATCAGAACTACAAAGAGGTGTCACCTCACACCATTCAGAATGACCATCATCAAAAAGTCTACAAATAATAAATGCTGCAGAGGATGTGGAGAAAAGGGAATTCCCACTATTGCTGGGAATCTAAACTGGTGCAGCCACTATGGAGAACAGTATGGAGGTTCCTTAAAAAACTAAAAATAGAGCTATCATACGATCCAGCAGTTCCACTCCTGGGCATATATCCAGAAAAGATAAAAACTCTAATTCAAAGCGATACATGCACCCCAATGTTCATAGCAGCACTGTTCACAATAGCCAAGACATGGAAGCAACCTCAACGTCCGTCGACAGATGAATGGATAAAGAAGATGTGGTACATATATAAGTGCAATATTACTCAGCCGTAAAAGAACAAAATAATGCCATTTGCAGCAAACATGGATGGACCTCGAGATGATCATACTAAGTGAAGTAAGTCAGACAGAGAAAGACAAATATTGTATGAGATCACTTCTTCTTCTAGGGAATTGAGCGATGACTTATAAACTTTACATGTGTAGCTAATATGAAAAGTCCTAGACGTTTGATATGTGTCTTCCAAAAATAAATGTACTCTTCTCAGAGTTAACAATGTCACAATATAGTTTCCCTCTGACATACTTTGGAATTTTACCTCTGAACAACTGACAGTTATCAGGGGATCCCTTCAGAAGATCCAAATTTAAATGTAATAAAATTTTAACAATAATTTGATCTTTACTGTGACAGTAGCATTCGTTGAATGACACCACCGTCCTCATGGAATATTCCTGATTTTTCTGCCCTCAAATATTATGACAGTCCTTTCAAATCATTATCTTGAACTATCCTTTCAATAACTCTGTCAGATTACATAATACAGGGGAGGGAGGTCTGTACGTAATGTAGCCAATCTGCTCTAGAATTTACACATGAGTTAAAAGGTGGTCCAAGTTAGTAGTTAACATAGATGGGACTATTTGAGGTGAAACATAAGGACAAACTTCTGTTGAGGAGAAAAGATAGTACATTTGGCATGTGTTATAAAAGTATGGGGCGGTTACCCTTTAATCAATGACATAAACTATTTGACAGGTTGTAGTAGCATTTATAGCTGTAGAGACGATGACGCATGTCTTGAAAGCCAAAAGGAAAAGATGTTCAAAACAAAACAGTGATACAAGCCAACGTTCCAAGTGCAAGATTCCAAGGCAATGGTGTACACACATGTGCTAAGTCAGCCACTTTAATTTCCACAAATTGCTGGAGCAGGAAATTGAAATCATTTAATGGTATTTCTGGCAAGTTGAAAATTCCCACTCTGCTTGTGGAGTTTTATATAGACTGGCAGAGAATGAAGCCTTTATCCTTTATAGAGTTCAGAGACAACGGGTTTTACGAAAGAGGGCAACATGAACAGGAGATCTCTAGCAATGCTGGCGCATCTCCAAGTGCAGGATGGAAGTTGGAAACAGGAACTGCTATCATCACAATCCAGGGCAAATCTATCAGCAATGCAAACCAGAGACGTTCCCAAAGGTCTCGAAGTCAGAGGTGGTAGACGTGAAGAAGAAAGCACACATCCCCATTACCAGAAACCTGGAAAGTAATTCCTGCCATTTGGACACTCCAAATCCTCAGGCCAAACAGAATCTCCTTAGTGACCGGCATTAAGGCTCATAAGAGAGCTGTGCACTGAATCAATTCTTGCACAAAAAAGAATGTGGAAAGAGCAGAGAAGCCCACCAACACCTTAGGAGTTCAAAGAAAGAAGTTTCCTCTTCTCTGCCTGCCGTTGATTCAGCATGGCAGAAGGCTTTGTTGCAGTCGATTCCTTAAGGGGGCCGCAAGAATTGTGGGTTGACCAGAAGGAGAGCATATGGGCAACCATTCCTTGAGGCACAAAGAGTAAACCAAGAAATAAAGCGAGAACAAGGAATAAACCAAGAAAGGACCAGAACAAGGCTTGAGGAATCGTCCTTGTGTAACTGACAAAAACAGTGCACAAAATACCCTGGGTGAAAGAATTTTTAGACAGTGAAAACTTCTGAGAAGAAGCCCGCCAACATCTTAGGAGCTCAAAGAAAAAAGTTCTGAGATTAAATGCTTCTCCCATCCGTGTCTTGTTTTCCCATACGAGCCGCACTAAAGGGGGGATTTCATAGAATTTACTAGACTATTTATCAAATGCCTTGTCTTTCCACTGTGGTTTCTGACTTAACATATTTGAAAATGAGTCAGTTGAATGAAGCCAGGTTTTGGTCTTGTAGCGTTTTCTTCAGAGGTTCTACTTGGGCTGGGATTTGAAACAGTTGAGCATATTTTGTTTTATAATTTCCTTCTTCCAAAAATTGTCTAACTGACTTTCTTGAGCCATAATGTTTTTTTCTTTTCTTTTTTAACCACCAAACGCTCCTTATTGATATTGATAATAATCAGTGCCTTATCATGTGGAAAACCTTTGTGAGCATAGCATACATTTCCTAGTATGATGACTGTGGTCATTTCATAATTCCTAATGCAAACTTAAGTCTTTAGTCGACCTAGAATCTGAATACTAGATTTCTGTGTTTTCTCAGCTACAAAATAAATCTCCTCAGTTCTTTTCCATGGCTTTTATTTTTGTGAAAATGATAAAAGAATAAAGTTTTATTGGTTTAAGCTAAACTGGACATTATTTTCTATGTTAGTATTTGCACAATGTCAATGAAACTGCTTCATCCAACACCCAATTTTACATTTTTAAAATCATTGTACAATAGGGATTACGCATTCCAGAGAGATTTGAAAATTGAGTTCATGGAAATGAAGACCATATTCTGTGTTCTTTTTAACTTTAAGGTATTCCTGAGTATTAAGATAATGATTAGAACATTCGAGATTTTCACATATCATATGATATTCAGTATAAACAACCACATATTCTTTTTATTGGAGTATAGTTGATTTACAATGTCATGTTAGTTTCTGGTGTACAGCATAGTGATTCAATTATACATATATGTACACATATTCTTTTTTCGTATTTTCCATTATGGTTTATTACAAGGTGTTGAATATAGTTCCCTGTGCTCTACAGTAGGACCTAGTTGTTTATCTATTTTATATATAGAAGTGTGTATCTGTTAATCCCAAACTCCTAATTTATCCCTCCCCCCTTCCCCTTTGGTAACCAAAAGTTTCTTTTCTATGTCTGTGAGTCTATTTCTGTATTGTAAATAAGTTCATTTGTATCATTTTTTTTAGATTCCACATTTAAGTGATATCATGTATGTCTTTGACGTAAATCACTCAGTATGCCAATCTCTAGGTCCTTCCATGTAGCTGCAAATGGCATTATTTCATTCTTTTTTATGGCTAATACTCCACTGCATATACGTACCACGTCTCCTTTATCCATTCCTCTGTCGATGGACATTTAGGTTGCTTCCATGTCTTGGCTTGAATTCTGACCTTTCTGAAAGTTTCAGCTGAATAGGTTTAGCCTTATTTTCACTCTGTAACTGGAGTCTCACTTTTACTCCATAAAGGACTAACAATGATTATTTTATCCGATTTCCTGCTCCTGCTGTCAAATACATGAAATCAGAAATAAAGTCCGAAGCATCTCATCCCCCCTTACCTCCATCATTTCTGCAAAGCCAAAGCCAACGTGGAGGTACACTGTCATTGTTCCCAAATACAGACTGTACCTACCATTGTTCTTTTTGGGTCCTGTTGTCTATGTGTCTGCCTGGTACCATGCCTTATGGACACTCTCACCTAGAATAAACGTGTTACCTTGAACCTCATTTAATAAGGCTTGATTATATTCTAGAGATCTAACTGGTCTTCTGTTTTCAAACGCGAATGGATTCATGAAAACGCCTACTGTAAATCTCTTCCTCAATTTTTACCCCCAAGTTCGTATTTTTTGTTGTTGTTTCTACTTCTGATGTATTACATTCAGATTCTTCTTTGATGTACTAATCACCTGAATATTTGTCTTTTATTTCAGAAAGCTTTATTGAGAAATAATTTATGTCACAGAATGCAGATTTTCACTGTAAAAATCAGTATTACCCTGTGTGTACAGTGTTACACACAACCCATCAAGATATGAGGGACCAGAAAGGTCCATCATTCCCCTCACCAGAAGAAATCATTGATCAGATTCTATAGTTTTGCCTACTTCATAAAACTGGAATCCACAGTATCTACTCCTTTGTCTCATTTGTCTTAATTTTAGAATTTTTCATATTGCTGTTTATCAGTGGTTCTTTTTTTTTTTTTTGCGGTACGCGGGCCTCTCACTGCTGTGGCCTCTCCCGTTGCGGAGCACAGGCGCTGGACGCGCAGGCTCAGCGGCCATGGCTCACGGGCCCAGCTGCTCCGCGGCATGTGGGATCGTCCCGGACCAGGGCACGAACCCGTGTCCCCTGCATCGGCAGGCAAACTCTCAACCACTGTGCCACCAGGGAAGCCCTATCAGTGGTTCTTTCTTATCATTGAGTCTGACTGTGTTTTTTTGTTGTTGCTGTTTTTGTTTTGTTTTGTTTACTCACCTGTACATAGTTACCTGGCATATTTCTACTTTCGACCTATCATGAATAAATCTGCTATCAATATTCTTGTGTAACACGTTTTGAAGACATGCATCTTTATCTTTCTTGGTTCCATACATATCCACAGGAATTGCTGGTTTATGGAAGTTGTATTTATGTAACTTTTTAAGACACAGGCTGACAGTTTTCCACAGTGTTTGCACCATTTTAAACACATCCTCACCAACATTTGGTGTGGTGATCTCCTTTAAATCTTAGCTATTCTAACGTGCACTAATGACATCTAATTTTGGTTTTATATTGTAGTAGTTCCCTAATCCTAATGACATTGAGGGCATTTTAATATGCTTATCATTCACTTGTTTAGCTCTTTCTGAGAAGAATATTTAATTTTGCAAAAACGTAATTTAATCATCTTCCTCGTGGTCAGTGCTTACATTTTAAATCATTTTGAGTTGAGTTGTATGCATCCTCAGAGGTGGGGGTCGAAGTTCATTTTTATCCGTATGGATATCGACGGATTTCAGCAACACTCGTTGAAAATATTTTCCTTTCCCACTGCATTTCTTCATCACTTTTGTTTACGAAAAGTCTACACATATGTAAGTCAAATTCTAGACTGTTTTATCCCTTCAATCTGTCTCTCTCTTCTTTGGCTACTATCACATTCCCCCCCCCCAATTTTTTAATTGTGGTAAAATACACGTAACATAGAATGTACCGTATATTCATAATATTGTACAACCACCACCAAGCATCCATCTCCTGAACCCTTTTCCTGCTGTAAAACTGCCCATCTGGGCTTCCTTGGTGGCGCAGTGGTTGAGAGTCCGCCTGCCGAGGCAGGGGACGCGGGTTCGTGCCCCGGTCTGGGAGGATCCCACATGCCGCGGAGCGGCCGGGCCCGTGAGCCATGGCCGCTGAGCCTGCGCGTCCGGAGCCTGTGCTCCGCAACGGGAGAGGCCACAGCAGTGAGAGGCCCGCGTACTGCAAAACAAAAACAAAAACTGCCCATCTCTTCCTCCAAACCCTGACAACCAATATTTTACTTTCTGAGTCTATGATTTTGACATTTTAAAGTCCTCATGAGTGGAATCACAGCTTGATATCAGTAGATGCAGAGAAATTCTTGGTCGAGTGCGAATTCTCCACTTTTTCTTCTTTTATTCCAGGCATTATAATACAGAAATTATATCCTTATATATAATATACCTAATAGTAGTAGATAAATAATATTGTTTATTCATGATATAATTAATACTAATATTACTTTAATATTTATAATTGGTATCAATATGATTATGTCTGATGTATATAAATTATTTAATTTCTGTAATATAATGCCTGGAATAGACAAAAGAAAAAATATGTATTTTTCAGGTACAGGTATCCCATGTTTGTCACCCTTATCCTGAATTAATTCGTCTCTTGATACTGTTGTGAATGCCATTTTACTCCAGTCCACTGATGAGATCTGTAGTCTGTTTCTCCAGTCCAGGGAAACTCATGAAATCTCTGCTCAGCAGTTTGGCTTTCCTGAGACCGTTCTGTATTACGGTCCTTTGAGGCTCATACTGAATCGATGCAATGAGCAGTCAGGCCAAGATTGTTAAGGGAATTTGTACTGACTTTTGAGCACAGCCTTCTGTGACCCTCCTTTGTTGCAGATGGGCACCCCTGATTTACAGGGTCATGGGCTTTCTTGAAGGTCAGCCTTGACTTGCCAACCTGGAGAACAGGTGATTTCCCCCCGGTTACTTGTGCTGTCACACAGGAAGCGCCCTCAGGTGACCAGTCAGATACGTGCCCACATCTCATCTATTTTTCTGTCTCTTTACACGAGGATGTTGACACCTCGCATTCTTCTGTTTGGTTGCCCTGCTTCAGAAATACAAATTTTTTAATATTTTGATTCATTGTTATTGGCAGAAAGATGAGTCCAATACAAGCCATTTTCCTATCACCATAAACAGAATTCCTTGCCAATAATACTTTAGTTTTAGAAAGTTTACACTTAAAGTCATTATACTGAATTTGGAGGAGAGACAAGAGCTAGATCTGAAAATGCATAAAATTAATCATCCTCATTGAAAAGTTACCGTTAAACTAATTTGGAAAACATCACATTATCTAACTTGACTGTGGCTGTAGCCCCCATATTGGATATCTAAGTTCTCGGCATTTGAAATGTTTAATAAATTCATTTTGACTTCCTCTTCTTAAGTCTTAATAGTAGGTTAAATAAAAATCGGACACACATACACTTTGCGGTAAATAGCACAGAGGGTAGTTACAGAATGTTTGAATTTCTCCACCTATTTCCGTTTCCCTTTTCAGTCACTACTCCCACCTACCCAGTAGCAGGCAAACAAACGCTGATGTAATTTTTCAAAATATTTTTAAAATGTATTTATTTACTTACTTGGCTGCTCTGGGTCTTTGCTGCGGCATGCGGGATCTTCGTTGCTGTGTGCAGGATCTCTAGTTGCGGCATGCAGACTCTTAGTTGCGGCATGCATGTGGGATCTAGTTCCCCGACCAGGGATAGAACCCGGGCCCCCTGCATTGGGAGCACGCAGTCTTAACCGTTGGACCACCGGAGAAGTCCCCCGATCTAATTTTATCACTCTAGATCAGATTTATGTTTTTCTCGAATTTCATATAAATGGACCACACAACATGTACTCTTGTTTCTGGCTTACTTTGCGCAGCAGAATGTTTTAGAGAGTCTTGAATGAACTTCTGTGGTTCAAGAGTTGTCCTATGATTCTTTAAAGCAAATGAATTTTTTTTTTTTTTTTAGAGGAATTTTAGGCTTACAGAAAAGTTCAGCGGAAAGTATATAGTCCCTGTACACACGCTGTTCTCCGGACATTTTAGCAGCATCTCACGTTAGTGGTGTGTGTTTGATACAGTTGATGAACCCACACTGATAACTCATGAAAATACCCAGTTTACATTAGGATTCACACTTCATATTGTACAGTGTTTGGGGTGTTGAAAAATGCTTAATGTCAGGCATCCAGCATTAAAACATCAAACAGAATACCTTTACTGCCTGTAAAAATCCCCTGTGCCTCCCCCCACGCCACCGCCAACCTATTCCTTCCTCCCTAACCCTGTACCTCTCGCAAGCAATCATTTTTTTGTGTTTTTACTCTTTGCTTTTTCCAGCATGGCACAGAGTTGAAATCATATGGTGTGTAGCCTCTTCAGATGGGCTGCTTTCACTTACTAACATGCATTTAAGTTTCCTCCCTGTCTTTTCATGGCTCGATAGCTTATTTCTCTCTCTCTCTTTTTTAAATACGTCTTTATTGGAGTATAATTGCTTTACAATGGTGTGTTACTTTCTGCTGTATAACAAAGTGAATCAGTTATACATATACATATATCCCCATATCTCCTCCCTCTTGCATGTCCCTCCCACCCTCCCTATCCCACCCCTCCAGGTGGTCACAAAGCACGAGCTGATCTCCCTGTGCTATGCGGCTGCTTCCCACTAGCTATCTATTTTACGTTTGGTAGTGTATATATGTCCATGCCACTCTCTCACTTTGTCCCAGCTTCCCCTTCCCCCTCCCCATGTCCTCAAGTCAATTCTGTCTATGTCTTTATTCTTGCCTTGTCACTAGGTTCATCAGTATCATTTTTTTTTAGATTCCCTACATATGCGTTAGCATACGGTATTTGTTTTTCTCTTTCTCACTTACTTCACTCTGTGTGACAGACTTTAGGTCCATCCCCCTCACTACAAATAATTTTGTTTCTTTTTATGGCTGAGTAATATTCCATTGTATTCCATTATTAGAGAAATGCAAATCAAAATTACAGTGAGGTATCACCTCACACCGGTCAGAATGGCCATCATCAAAAAATCTAGAAACAATAAATGCTGGAGAGGGTGTGGAGAAAAGGGAACCCTCCTGCACTATTGGTGGGAATGTAAATTGATACAGCCACTGTGGAGAACAGTATGGATGTTCCTTAAAAAACTAAAAACAGAACTACCATACGACCCAGCAATCTCACTGCTGGGCATATACCCTGAGAAAACCATAATTGAAAAAGACACATGCACCCCAATATTCATTGCAGCACTATTTACAATAGCCAGGTCATGGAAGCAACCTTAGTGTCCATCGACAGACGAATGGATAAAGAAGATGTGGCTTATTTCTTTGTATCACTCAGTGTTCCATTGGCTGGATGGACCACAGAGCACTTGTCCATCACCTGTTGAAGGGCATCCTGGTTGCCAATTCCATTTTAAGGCAGGTAAAGCTTTCAATGCATCTCCTCCCTGCTGCTCTGTCTACTTTATCACTTCTTCCTTGGCTGTCTAGAAACATTTCAGGCCCCTAATTTTTCTGTCCTTTCCTAACATATTCACATGTTACAAACATAAGAATCTAAGTTGTAGGATAGGATTAAAAGTAATAACGATCTTCCCAATAATAGCTAAAAATCACCTTCCCCAACTGCCCATCCTTCTCTAGGTGGTTGAAAGAGGAGAAATCTTCACTGTTAGAAAGTAATAGAAATATGAGATACTTCTCTCCACCTCAGCTCTGGCTAATGGTTTTAAAAGGGGTTGTTTTGGGAATACTACTCAGCCATAAAAAAGAATGAAATCATGCCATTTGCAGCAACATGGAAGGACCTAGAGGTTATCATACTAAGTGAAATAAGTCAAAGAGAAAGACAAATACCATATGATATCGCTTATATGTGGAATCTAAAATAATGATAGAAATGAACTTACAAAACAGAAATAATAATATCAATGAACTTATTTACAAGACAAAAATATACTCACAGACATAGAAAACAAATTTATGGTTACCAAAGGGGAAAGGTAAAGTAAGCATTTGGGATTAGCTGATACACACCACTATATATAAAATAGACATACAACAAGGACCTACTGTAGAACACACAGAACCTTATTAAATATCTTGTCATAACCTATAATGGAAATAATTTGAAAAAGTGTGTGTTTGTATGTGTATATATAACTGAATCACTTTGCTGTATACCGGAAACTAACACAACATTGTAAATCAAATATACTTCAGTTTTTTTTTTTAAAAAAGCTTGCTTTTAGTTATCCTAAAAATGAGTGTTTTATTATTGTGAGTCCACTGAGATTCTGGTCCTGAGTACTTTCTGGGTTCATATCAAGAGCCTGCTGCTGGAGCATACTGGAATCTCACTCTAAGAGTGACAATTATCCTTGTCTTTTAAAAAGAAGATATGTTTGGTGTCCATGTCATTTAACGTGTTAGGGATCATAATCGAGGCCCTGATGGTTCTGCGTGTGCGTCTTCAGTACACTGGTAGAGAGGAAAAAGAAAATGATGAGAAACAATTGAAGTCACGGTGATTAATTCCGCATGTGTACGGCAATTTTAGGAATGCCTGCTGGGGAAGCAAAGGGAAGCGCTTAGCTCCTGTACTGGGGAAGCGGCTTTCTGAACTGTCCATCTTTGGGGATGGGGGAAGTCTGCAGGCTGGCAATGGAAATGCTTCTGTATTCTCATAAAGTCATACATGAGCTGTCATCATTAGAGCCAGGAAAGGGTTGGCCCATCAAACAGCATCAGTAAGAAATGAGCATGAGAGCCTGTCCGGACTAATGAAGCTGACAGATGAAAGATACTCCATCATGGCACTTTACTAGTACACCTGGATTCTCTTCATTAAAAAGGCATTTATCTAATGATCCATTGCAAGCTATTACCAGAAACGGAGAACGGTGTTATTGATGGAAAGAGGATTGAAAGGCATTGAAGAAGGAGTATTTCCTCACTGTAATAAACCTTGATAAAGTATTGACCTTTAAAGCAAAACTGTTGGTTTTGCATTTTGCACCGGGCTGTCAAGATTAGTTATGGAGAGAATCATTTAGCCAAATTCCCCGCACTCTGCGTGAATGAAGTCAAGACTTTTATTTCTTTTATCAAGTAATTTTTATACTTGATAAAAATTCCATGATTGGGATAGTAGTTCCATGATTGGGATAATGCTGAAAGAAAAGTCCTTGTTATCAGACAAGGCGATAGGATTACTGTGAGAAAATCCATCACCCATGTGGTACCTTGTTCTAGAATATGTCAGTGTGTCTGATTAAAATGACCGGTTGCAGTTGTGAAAATTATCTCACTCTTTTCAACCACCACTGGGAGGGCGGGACAGACTCTATGCACCAAACTAATTCATAATATTCCTAGTTGTTGTTGGGTGATTAAACAGTTCTGGGGAAAATAATTACCAAATGCCCTTGTGGTAACGAGTACACTTAGAAAAATGTACAGAGAAGTTAGAAAATAGGACAAAGGGACAGAATTAGACATCTAAAATTAGGTTACAAACTTTAAAATGTATTTTTGTCTGACTATCTGTTGCTTCACTCCTATATACAGGCTACAACATAATATTCTTCCAAGGTATTTAAAACCACACAAGCTTGCTACAGTGTACATGAACATCTAGCAACTGTTAGGTTTGAGTGAGTGTGTTCACTGTATCAGGTCAACATAAGGAATATCTATTTGCATTATGTATACATTGTCTGGAAATTGTATATACGTTTTAGTTTAGCAGTGACAATTCTTCTAGCACCTCTACTGTGATTGTTCATAATATGTATTTAAAACAGAAAGCACTGTGCTCAGTGAAAGAAGCCCGTCATAAAAGACACAACGTGTGTGATTCCGTTTATGTGAAATGCCTTGTAAACATGTGAAAATCTATAGAGACAGAAAGCAGATTGGTGGTTATAATCTGGGACGGAGGGTGGGGAGGGATTGCTAATGGGTAAAAGATGTGCTTCTAGGGTGATGAAAATGTTCTGGGATAGACGGTGGGGATGTTTGCACAACTCTGAATATACTAAAAAATCACTGCACTGTACACTTTAAAGAGTGTATTTTTGGGGGCTTCCCTGGTGGCGCAGTGGTTGAGGGTCCGCCTGCCGATGCAGGGGATGCGGGTTTGTGCCCCGGTCCGGGAAGATCCCACATGCCGCGGAGCGGCTGGGCCCGTGAGCCATGGCCGCTGAGCCTGCGCGTCCGGAGCCTGCGCTCCGCAATGGGAGAGGCCACAACAGTGAGAGGCCCGCATACCGCAAAAAAAAAAAAAAAAAGTGTATTTTTAAAAAATTTTATTTTATTGAGCTATAGTTGATTTACAATGTTGTGTTAATTTCTGCTGTACAGCAAATTGATTGTTATACATAAATATATGCATTTTTTTTATTCGTTTCAATTATGGTTTATCACAGGGTATTGAATAGAGTTCCCAGCGGTCTACAGTAGCACCTTGTTGTTCATCCATTCTCTTTGTAATAGTTTTGCATCTGCGAATCCCAAACTCCCACTCTATCCCTCCCCCGACCCCTTCCCCCTTGGAAACCACAAGTCTGTTTTCTATATCTGTGAGTCTGTTTCTGTTTTATAGATAAGTACATTTTTGTCATATTTTAGATTCCACATAGAAGTGATAACACGGTATTTCTCTTTCTGTCTGACTTACTTCGCTCAGTATGATCATCTCTAGGTCCATCCATGTTGCTGCAAATGGCAGTATTTCATCCTTTTTTATGGCTGAGTAATATTCCATTGTATATATGTACCACATCTTCTTTATCCATTCCTCTGTTGTTGGACATTTGGGTAGCTTCCATGGCTTGGCTATTGTGAATAGTAAGAGTGCATTTCATGATATGTGAATTACATCTCTAAAAAGCTGTTAAAAACGTGACAGGATTTGTAGCTAGTACCAACCCTGGGTACAGTGCCTGCGTGTTTACACAGCTCCATCTCGTCAGGCGGAAACCAACACTAGTGCCTGTATGTTACCGCAAAGCCGTCAAAACCCAACATTCTTGGTTTTGGGTCTGCAAAGTGTGGTCTTTAAAATAAGCATTATCAGCATTTTGTGCTGGGGGGCGGGGGGGAGGGTCATTGCAGAATCTCAGGTCCTGAATCAGAATCTGCAGTTTAGCAAAATTTCAGAGGGATGGTCTGCACGTTCACACGGATGTGGAGAGAAAGCACTGAGAGGTACCCTGTGTCATCCAGGAATGTTTGGTTGGATTATCTGCTTCTGATCAGAACACACGTCTTTTAGGTTAATGTTTGAGCTAAATGAATGTCCTTGATGGAAACAGAACTGCTTTGTCTTGGGACCCCAGGCCCAGAATTGTTCTGTCAATCGTATGTCGGAGCTGTACTCACGTTGCAGGCAGGGTAGGTGGGTGACACAATGACCGGATGAGTGACAAAATAAGTCTTAGGAAGCCAACAGTGCTCCTTTGCTATAAAAATGCCATGTGATCCATAGAATGGCGTGTGTAACCACAGGGTCGCTGTTAGAAATATGCATCTTAAAAGACACAATTTCGAGCAAAATATTAAAAGGAGCTACTCCCAATGAATTCCAGTATATGCCTGAAGACACATTATCCAATTTAGAGACTGTAAAAGTACAACCATGAACTTAAGAGTACAATAAGCTTAGGACACGTTAGTGGTTTCTGTCTTCAGTGTGTGTGAATTTGACAAATTTCAGTATTTATGAATCTCCATCTTCGCCCTCCTTCATTCAAAAAGAGTTTTGTTCAAAGAAATGGGGTAGGTAAAAATGTTCCGTAAGTCCGACACTACTTCATACTGAACTGATGGTCTCTCCGTGGAAAACACTTCAGTGATATTGTGATCAGTTTGAAAATGTTTCTGCTTCTACTCCTAAATCCAAGCTCAGGCAGTCTTGTTTCTGTATGTGTGATAATTTGCATTAGGAAGTATTGTCTTAAAATTTATTTTTTCTAAGGTTGATGGCCTCATCTTTCATGGTGCTGTCGTGCTGTCTGGCATTTGACTTTCTTAGCTAGCTGGTGGTTTGGCTTTGCCAAAGAGAAAAACCGGTTAAATAAAACCGTAAAATCTCAGAGTTGCTTTATTTATTCAATAGTTATTAAATCTTAGTGTTGCAAAGATTTAAGAAAGGGTGTCACCACCCCTTTTTAAAGCTGGAACAAGTTGCTCAGTGACCTTTGTCACAGCATGAGCTCCAATTCCTTCATTCTGATGTCTTCTTCTGCCACGATGTCATGCGTTTTATACTTACTATCTGTTTGAAGTTGCCAATTGGCTTTATGGGAGAGTTCTTGCATGTATTACCTCTATAAACGCCTTATTATAACTTATCTTTAATTGAAGTATAGTCGGTGTACAATATTATATAAGTTTCAGGTAAACAAAACAGTGATTCCCGATTTTTAAAGGTTATACTCCATTCGTAGTTAGCGTAAAATATTGGCTGTATTCCCCGTGCTGTGCATTATACCTGCGTAAGTTATTTTATACATAGTCATTTGTATCTCTTAGTCCCCTAAACTTTTTTTTAACAGCACCATTTTACTTATTCCTGAATATAATAAGCCCATATTCATGATGCATCCAAGTACTGAGAAAGCACAAATGCTCTGAACGCTAGATGTGGTTTTTTATAACATGACGTAATATGTGTGATGGTTTCTTTCATTCACTCTGCCAGGAATAGTTACTGAGAACACAGCAGGCACTGGAGTTTATGTTCCATGCTGAGAATTGACAGGGAAATATAAAGGACAGAAATCTCTTCCGTTTTAAACATGAATCCAGATAAAAACATCAAGGGATCTTCTTGGAAAAATATATAAGATTAACATATTTGTTTTAAAAAATCTAAATATTACAGATATATGCCCCAGAGTGGAATTACTGGGTCATATGATAGTTGTATTTTTAGTTTTTTGAGAAACCTCCATACTGTTCTCCCTAGTGGTTATAGCAATTTACATTCCCACCAGCAGGGTACGAGGGTTCCCTTTCCTCTGCATCCTCGCCAACATGTGTTCTTTTTCATGCTAGCCTTTCTGACAGGTGCGAGGTTGTATCTCATTGTGGTTCTCATTTGCATTTCCCTGATGATTAGCGATGGTGAGCATCTTTCCACGTGCCTGTTGGCCATCTGCATTTCCTCTTTGGAAAACTGTATATTCAGTTCTTCTGCCCATTTTTCAATTGGGTTGTCTGGTTTCTTTTTTGATGTGGAGTTGTAGCAATATGAGCTGTTTATATGTGTTGGATATTAATTCCTTACAGGTCATATCATTTGCAAATATTTCCTCCCATTCTGTAGGTTGTCTTTTCATTTTGTTGATGGTTTCCTTTGCTGTGCAAAAGCTTTTAAAACACCAATATGAGGGCTTCCCTGGTGGCACAGTGGTTGAGAATCTGCCTGCCAATGCAGGCGACACGGGTTCGAGCCCTGGTCTGGGAAGATCCCACATGCCGCGGAGCAACTAGGCCCGTGAGCCACAACTACTGAGCCTGCGTGTCTGCAGCCTGTGCTCTGCAACAAGAAAGGCTGCGACAGTGAGAGGCCCGCGCACAGCGATGAAGAGTCGCCCCCGCTTGCCACAACTAGAGAAAGCCCTCGCACAGAAATGAAGACCCAGCACAGCAAAAATAAATTAATTAATAAACTCCTACCCCCAACATCTTCTTTAAAAAAACAAACAAAAAAAACCTTTTAAAATAAAAACAAAAAAACCACCAATTTGAAAAGATAAATGTACCTCAATGCTCATAGCAGCATTATTTACAAAAGCAGCATTAATTGCAAGACATGGAAGCAACCTAAGTGTCCATCAGCAGATGACTGACATAGAAGATGTGGTATATATACATATACAATGAAATAACAGTCATAAAGAGAAACGAAATTTTGACATTTGCAGCAATTTGGATGGACTTGGAGGGTACTATGTAAAACGAAATAAGTCAGACAAAGAAATACTATATGATAATCAGTTATAACAGAGAAGGAAACGCACGGATATAGAGAACTAGTGGTTCCCAGTGGGGAGGGGGCGGAGCGAGATAGGGCTGCAGCAGTGGGAGGTGTGTACTACTGGGTGTAAGACAGGCTCAGGATGTATTTTACAATACGGGGAAATAAAGGCAGTATCTGGCAATAACTGCAAATGGACAGAAACCTTTAAAAATCTATTAAAATTTTAAATGAAGAAACTAAAACATTAAAAAAATTAATATGCAGAAAACAAATACAGAAAATGGAACATCTTCCAATGCTCTCCCTACACATGTAAAGCTTTTTTTTTTTAATTTACTTAAGTTTGGCTGTGCTGGGTCTTCGTTGCTCCGCGCGGGCTTTCTCTAGTTGCGGCGGGCGGGGGCTACTCTTCATTGCGGCGCGCGGGCTTCTCATTGCGGTGGCTTCTCGTTGCAGAGCATGGGCTCTAGGCGCGTGGGCTCAGTCGTTGTGGCTCACGAGCTCTAGAGCGCAGGCTCAGTAGTTGTGGTGCATGGGCTTAGCTGCTCCGTGGCATGTGGGATCTTCCTGGACCAGGGCTTGAGCCTGTGTCCCCTGCCTTGGCAGGTGGATTCTTAACCACTGCGCCACCAGGCAAGGCCCACGTGTACAGCTTTTTGCAACAAAACACCGTTCTACTCTGTCTCTATGAATAGGACTGCCCTAGGTTCTATATAAGTGCAGTCATATAGTATTTGTCTTTTTGCTTTTCTGGGATTGCCAGTTTTCACTGAGCATGAAATCCGCAAGGGTGACCCATGTTGTAGCATGGCGGGATGTCCTGCCCTTTTAAGGCTGAATTGTAGGTATGGACCACATTCCCTCGTGTAGATGGACCACGTTTTGTTTATCCATTCATCCACTGATAGACGCATGGGTGTACAAGTGTTTGTTAGAGCCCTGCCTTCGGTTCTTTGGGGGTATTAACCAAGGACTGAAATTTCTGGGACTTAGGAAATTCTGTTTAACTTTTTTAGGGAACTGCAATACTGTTTGAAATTTAAGGTTTTAAGAAAGTTTAAGGCAGGAAAGTTATGCACTGGAAAAAGAAGAAAAGAAAAAAAGCACAACCTGAAAGTTGATGATTATGTTTTACTTGGTGGACATTCTGAGGACTTCAAGCCCAGGACACAGCATCTCAGATAACGCTAAGAACGTGTTCTGAAGAGGTGAGGGAGGATCCAGGATAGATAGGCGGTTTTGCAACAAAGATCAGGTAGTCAAAATCAAAAAGATTACTGTGAATGAGAGAAAACCAGTTATCTCAAGTTAGGCAGTTTACATAGCTTCTCTAGGTATGGGGAGATGCAAAGTCTGGGCTCACTGAAATCGTTCCTTCGATCTGCACCTCAGCTATCTGGGGCCAGCATCCTGCGTCTTCTGCATCCCGAGTTTGCTCTGTGCACTTGTTGGAGTTGCCTGCAGTGGTGGGCGTTTCCAACCTGAGTTCCCTCAGGGCTGATCGTCAGGGTGGCTGTGAGGTAGTGGCTTGACGGCTACAACATCCTTTGTTTACTGATACTGTAACCAAAAGTGGGGTCCAGCTGCTCGCTGGTCCAAAGCCAATAAAGAAGCAAGGTTGGTGGAAAGGAAAGTTTGCTTTATTTTGGGTGCTGGCAACCAGGGGGAACTCCGCCCCCTGCCTGACAATCAGGGGGCAAGAGCTCTTATAGACAGAGGGAGGGGGCTACGTGCAGAAACGGCGATGTCAGCTCAGACCGTCATCTTGAAATTGGTCCTTGGTGGTCTGACCAGCGTCATCTTGATTGTTTTAGGTACAGTTAGCCTTCAGTTCCAGGGTTGGTTGTTCCCATTTCCTTAAGGCCAATTCTCAGAATTGTGGTAGCTTGTGTCATGGCTACAGCCTGGTCATCATGTAGTTCACGTCTTCCGCCTGGTGTGGTTTCAGTATCTACAAGACAGCTCACAGGACGTGGCTCAGAATATTATCGATAGCCCTTGAGGAGGAACTAAAAGGTCTTTGACTTTGCGTAATGACTAAGCTATTATTATTTAGCATTGTTGGACTGTTTTCCTTTGTTTCTGTATTTTCTCACTTCTCTGATCAAACTTATTCTTTGGCCAGAGTTTTTCTACAGACAAAAAGGCAAGGGGAAGACATGGGGGGCAAGGACCACAGGGTCCTGCTTCGTTTCAATATGGCAGGCAGTGTTGCTGCTCTGATAATCATTAAAAAATTTTTTTTATTGGAGTAGAGTTGATTTACAATGTTGTGTTAGTTTCAGGTGTACAGCAAAGTGACTCAGTTATACATATATCCACTCTTTTTTAAGATTATTTTCCTATATAGGCCATTACAGAGTATTGAGTAGAGTTCCCTCTGCTATACAGTAGGTCTTTATTAGTTATCTACTTTATGTATAGTAGTGTGTATATGTCAATCCCAATCTCCCAATCTCCCAATTCACCTTTCTCCCCCAGTAACGATAAGTTTGTTTTCTACATCTGTGACTTTCCTTTTGTTTTGTAAATAAGTTCATTTGTACCCCTTTTCCTTACTTTCCACATATAAGTGATATCATATGACATTTGTCCTTCTCTGTCTGACTTACTTCACTCAATATGATCATCTCTAGGTCCATCCATGTTGCTGCAAATGGCATTATTTCATTCTTTTTTATGGGTGAGTAATGTTCCATTGTGTATCTATGGACCACATCTTCTTTATCCATCCATCGATGGACATTTAGGTTTTTTCCATGTCTATTGTAAATAGAGCTGCAGTGAACATTGGGGTGCATGACTCTTTTTGAATTATGGTTTTCTCTGGGTACATGGCCGGAAGTGCGATTGCTGGGTCATACGGTAGCTCTATTGTTAGTTTTTCTGAGGAACCTTCATACTGTTCTCCGTAGTGGCTGCGCCAGTTTACATTCAGTTGTGCTTCTTTACAAAAGTGAATCTTCACAAGATTCTGGTATCACTCATGGCTGTTCCCTTGCTCTGTGCTCTTACTGGCTGGACGATGTATTTCATAAGAGGAATCACTGCCCGTCTGCGGCACTGCTTCCTCTCACACGACTCTGTACACCCCGTTGTGGCCGTTTAGTGGGCGGTGCGAGACCAGGGTGCCGCACATCTTCTGGAAGCAGGATTCCTGAGATGTGACGTCTGATTCTTGATGCCTCCTACGTCCAGCCAGACATGAGTCTCCTGACATTCAGCAGATGTCTTGCAAAGCAAGTCACGGGATTCTTCTGTGTTTCTTAATGCGTCCTCCTTTGATGGAACGTTTAGGAATTCTATTTGAGATCTTGGTCTTGCTGATCACCACCCAGGGACGCATTTCGAATGAGTGCAGCACGTCCGACAGGGCCGTGCGTGGAATAATCCTCAGTGTCGGCTCTAATTCTGAAATACGTTTCATATTCCTACTCTGCTTTGCGTCACTTTGTGTTAAACGTTACCAACTACATTGTGGTCATAGCTTTTACTTAAACACGTGGGTGTATTGTTGAGGAAGTTTTCTCTTTTCCGTGTTTCCATGGCTCCTGGGGAGTAGCAGTCATGGAACCCCATCGAAATTCTATGAAGCCTTAGCCTTTTGCTATAGCCTGTGGACCTCTCAAGGGCAAAGATCCCTGACCACTTCTTTCCCTAATTCCATTTTCAGCAGAAAGCCTTAGAAGTGGAAGGTACTTAATCCACATTGAGTGCATGAAGGAAAGAAGGAAGAGATAGAAGGGGGAGAGAAGGAAGGGAAAAGAGAGGTGTTTCTTGAGCAGTGTCAGGCAAGTTACAAAGCACTCAGGAAGGTGAAGTGTTTCCCTTTTCCTAAGTCATATAATTAAGCTTGTTGGAAACAGTCCCACCGTGATTCAGCCCACTGAGCCTCAGAACATCTTCATGCCGTGTATCCCCTGAAAAGAGTGGCCAGATCTCACCTATCAATCTCTTCTTCCCCATGTCCCTAAACAGAGTCACTGATTTTTAGAAAGGGTGGATTTGACTGTCCAGTTGATGGGAGATTTCCAGTCAGGAGCAGCTCTAGCCTTTCGGCTTATGGACTCCAGAATTCATCTCAAAGGTGTGGGATTGGTGATCTGTGTGACTGATGTGAGCTCAAGTTAATGACTGACCCAGGAGACATAGATGACCCCCCCTTGCTACCCTACACCTGGCCTCTTCTTGGATTTTTCTGCTTCCAGTTCATGGGGAGACTAAAGTACACCAGGGAACTCTATGCTACACCTGGTGTGTCCACAGGTAAATGATGACCTGTGATATCCCAAATCCCACCTCTCAGCAAGGACCCCTTCACTTGTCAACCCCTGCTGGGCCCACCAAGTCAGCCAGATAAATCTCTGTACCTTCCTCTCAACTTTTCTATGAAACAAAAACTACTCATAGACTCTCTTCAGAAGAGAAGCGCAGGGCTTCCCTGGTGGCGCAATGGTTGAGAGTCCGCCTGCCGATGCAGGGGACACGGGTTCGTGCCCTGGTCCGGGAAGATCCCACATGCCGCAGAGCGGCTGGGCCCGTGAGCCATGGCCGCTGAGCCTGCGCGTCCGGAGCCTGTGCTCCGCAACGGGAGAGGCCACAACAGTGAGAGGCCTGTGTACCACAAAAAAAAAAAAAAAAAGAAGAGAAGTACAACAAAATCAAATGCTTTACCAAAAAAATACAAAGGGTATAATTTTAGACATTGGAATGAATTTGTATGCCCAAAGCTTATCATTGTGACATTTTTTCCCTAAAATTACCTGTTATTCATAGTTAAGTGAGTAGTTTATATACTAGCATATTCATTATGAATAGTCTCTGGTCCCAGCCTGGAAAATTCCATTGATAGAATTGTCCTGTGGCAATAATATCATAAAGCAGTTCTGAAATTGTAATAACATTTTGGAAACTTAAGTTTTGACCAGAATTAATGGTTATGTTAAAATTTACAGTGAAATCACTGTTATGTTATGATATAGCATAAAAAAAATCAAAATAAAACCCTGTGTTTCATGTCAGGTTTGGTTTCATGATCAAAGCCTGAAACACCAAATTAAAGGTCATTCTACAATATTTGTGACACTGTCTCAAGCCAGAAGTATAAATTGAAGGCTTCTCAAGAAGGAGCAGAATCTGATTAGGAAAAAAAAAAGCCGTTAAAAGTTCAAGACAATCTCAAATGAAATTCCTGACAGAAGATCTCTTAGAAGTCAGTTGAATTTTACTGTCTATATTATCATCTTTATAGGAGTTGGAAAACCTCTAGAGAAGTGAATTAGAGTTGATTCTTTGGCTTGTAATAAAATAATTTACCTAAGGGGATGTCTTCAAAATGATTTTTAAAGTAAAAATCATAAAAGAAAAATAAACCCAGGGAGATTGTCTACATCATTTTTTTTTCTTTTTTTCCCAAGGAATTATGTAACTAATGCTGCTTCATAAACCTGGGATCTGTCACTTGCTAACTTGAGCCCTTCCCTGGAGAGATCAGTGGATTTGTTCTCTGCTGAAGATATGCCAGTTGCAGTCCACAGCGAGCGAGTGGTAAGTCTGCCTTCTCATATGGCAAAAACACCATTCGCCCATGTTCTTCCCTACACATGGTGGTCCAAACCCCATAACCTTTTCCCTGAATGGAGCTCACGTCACCCATTCACACAGTCATTATCTAAACAGCCCAAATCCCAGTGATTTATGGGTTCTGCTGCAGCAGGGCTAAAATGGAAATGTGGATGATAACTCATTGTCAGGTTCAGAGCTGGCACTGTGGGTCTAAACTGATTCTTGACTGTTCGTTGCCTTGCCAGCAGGTAACGCTGCACTTTGTCTCTCCCTGCAGCCACAGAAACGGAGGAGCAGATTTGTCTCTTGAATGCGTTAGGTCTCCCTTGATACCTTTTCCCAGAATATGACTGTGTTTTCCTCTGCAAGTCATGGTGAAAAAAAATCTTTTGTTTAACAGTTGGGCTATATGTAGTTGTATCCCTGGATTCACGGATACCCATACTGTGAGGGAATAAATATTCATTTATTGGGGAGTTTCTATGAAAACTCACAGAATCGTTTATATGACTAGTTCTCTTACAGTGATTTGTGAACTGTGCATTCCTGGCTTCTTGCATTTAAGGTTGAAAAGAGATGCCCACTGACCTTGAACATGCTTGGTGTCTACACCCGTATTTATAGTGAGGTGAGGGGGGGTTCAGCAAGGACCCTGACATGGAATACTTTCTCCCCAAGTTTCTCTCTCTCCGCATCCTATTAACTGCATGGTGTTGACAGTGAGCTCAAAGAGTCTCATTTCTGTGTTTCTTCTTGTTTATTCTCTGCCTCTGACCCAGAATATAAACACCATGAGTCCAGAGATTTGTGTATCTGCCTGTTCGACTATGTAACCCCTGGTAAGTAGTGGGTACACAATAAGTATGTGTTGGTTGGATAAAAGAAAAACATACATGTAGTTAGCCATATACAATGCATTTTATAAAACACCTTTACTGGAGTATAATTGCTTTACAATGTGTTAGTTTCTGCTGTATAACGAAGTGAATCAGCTGTATGCATACTCATATCCCCATATCCCCTCCCTCTTGCGTCGCCCTCCTACCCTCCCTCGTATATATTATATACTAATAAGTGATATATTTTATATGTAAATAGTAATGTATAATGCATCATCAATGTATTGTGTTTATAATTAAATTAATAACATTTATTATCATACATATATGACAAAAAAAATAAGACAATGTTAAAAGGGCATGGGTTCAATGAATCAGAAACACACACAAGAGTAGTTTCAAAACAAATTACTTTAAGAATATTCTTAACCTAATAATACATAATAATATCTAGCTATCTATCTAGTTATCTATTTATCTAGAGAGAGATTGGATGTTTTGATTCCCCCTGCCACCCAATGTGATGGTATTAGCAGGTGGGGTCCTTGGAAGGTGATGAGGTCATGATGGTGGAGCCCCCATGAATGGGATTAGTGCCCTTATAGAAGATGCCACAGAGCTTCCTTGCACCTTCCTCCATGTGAAGACACAGCAAGAAGATGCCGTCTACAAACCAGGAAGAGGATCCTCACGAGACACTGAATCTGCCAGCTGTTGGATGTTGGACGCCCAGCCTCCAGAACTGTGAGAAATTAGCATCTGTGTTTTGTAACACCTGCACCCACCCCCCCTGCCAGTCTGTGATTTTCTGTTACAGCAGCCTGAATGGACAAAGACATATATAAAGTAGGTGGGGGGTTTCCCTAGTGGTGCAGTGGTTAAGAATCCACCTGCCAGTGCAGGGGACATGGGTTCAAGCCCTGGTCCGGGAAGATCCCACACGCCGCAGAGCCACTAAGCCCGTGCACCACAACTACTGAGCCTGCGCTCTAGAGCCTGTGAGCCACGACTACTGAGCCCACGTGCCACAACTACTGAAGCCTGCATGCCTAGAGCCCGTGCTCTGCAACGAGAAGCTCCTGCAATGAGAAGCCCATGCACCGCAACGAAGAGTAGCCCCTGCTCGCCGCAATTAGAGAAAGCCCGCACTCAGCAACGAAGACCCAACGCAGCCAAAAATAAATAAATAAATCTTTTAAAATAATAAATAAAGTAGGTGGTAGTGGTTAGCAATATATTGACAACTTTAATGATTTCACAGATAACAGAATAAAGTAGAACTACCTCAAAAAAACCAACTGTGAGGGGTTTCCCTGGTGGCGCAGTGGTTGAGAGTCTGCCTGCTGATGCAGGGGACGTGGGTTTGTGCCCCGGTCTGGGAGGATCCCACATGCTGCAGAGCGGCTGGGCCTGTGAGCCATGGCCGCTGAGCCTATGCATCTGGAGCCTGTGCTCCGCAACGGGAGAGGCCACAACAGTGAGAGGCCCGCATACCACACACAAAAAAAACAGAAACAAAACAAAACCAACTGTGGCCATACAGACAGACATACAAGGGAATATTAATAACATCAAAGGATAGATCATAGAAAATGGACATATTAGAAAGCTTTCTTTTCATCTGCTAGACCTTACGTTCAAGAGAGAACATTTTAAACAGCTTGACACAAGACATTTTTCTATTTCCCTATGAACCAATTCAGCAAACTTTTAGTTTCCATTTTATTCTCATTAGTCTTTTTTATTGACGTATAGTTGATTTACAATGTTTCGTTAGTTTCTGGTGTACAGCAAAGTGACTCAGTTATACATATGTACATTCTTTTTCAGTTTTCCATGATGGCTTATTACAGGATATTGAATAGGTTCCCTGTGCTCTACAGTAGGACCTTGTTGTTTATCCATGCTATATGGAATTCTCTGCATCTGCTAATCCCAACCTCCCGATCAATGCCCCACCCCGCCTTGGCAACCACAGGTCTAGTCTCTTTCTGTTTCATAGATAAGTTCATTTGTGTTATATTTTAGATTCTACATATAGGTGATATCATACATTTGTCTTTCTCCATCTGACTTACATCACTTAGTATGATCATCTCTAGGTCCATCCATGTTGCTGCAAATGGCATTATTTCATTCTGTTTTATGGCTAATATTGCACTGTATATATGTAACCACATCTTCTTTGTGCATTCATCTGTGGATGGATACTTAGGTTGCTTCCATGTCCTGCTATTGTGAATAGTGCTGCTATGAACATAGGGGTGTATGTTTCTTTTCAAATTACAGTTTTCTTTGGGTATATGCCCAGGAATGGGATTGCTGGATCATATGGTAGTTCTGTTTTTAGTTTTTTGAGGAAGCTCCATACTGTTCTCCATAGTCGCTGTATCAATTTCCATTCCCATCAACAGAGTAGGAGGGTTCCCTTTTCTCCACACCCTCTCCAGCATTTATTATTTGTAGATTTTTGATGGCCATACTAACCAGTGTGAGGTGGTACCTAATTATAGTTTTGATTTTCATTTCTCTAATAAGTATTGATGTTGAGCATCATTTTATGTGCCTGTTGGCCATCTATAAGTCTTCTTTGAAGAAATGTCTGTTTAGGTCTTCTGCCCATTTTTTGATTGGGTTTGTTTGTTATTTTGTTATTGAGTTGTATGAGCTGTTTATTTTGGAAATTAAGCCCTTGCCAGTCGCATCACTTGGAAATATTTTTCACCGAGTCCATAGGTTATCTTTTCAGTTTGTTTATGGTTTCCTTCACTGTGCAAATGCTTATACATTTGATTAGGTCCTATGTGTCTATTTTTGCTTTTATTTCTATTGCCTTGGGAGACTGAACTAAGAAAACATTGGTATGATTTGTGTCAGAGAATGTTTTGCCTATGTTCTCTTCTGGGAGCTTTATGGTGTTGTGTCTTATGTTTAAGTCTCTAAGCCATTTTGAGTTTATTTTATGCTGTGAGGGAGTGTTCTAACTTCAGTTTGATTTACGTGCAGGTTTCCAATTTTCCAAACACCACTTGCTGAAGAGACTTTTTCCCATTGTATATTCTTGCCTCCGTTGTTGAAGATTAATTGACCATAGGTGTGTGGGTTTATTTCTGGGCTCTCTATTCTGTTCCATTGATCCATATGTCTGTTACTGTGCCAATACCATGCTGTTTTGATTCCTGTAGCTTTGTAGTATAGTCTGGAGTGTGGGAGGGTTCTGCCTCCTGCTTTGTTCTTTTTCTTCAGAACTGCTTTGCCCATTCTGGGTCTTTTATGGTTCCGTATAAATGTTAGGATTATTTGTTCTAGTTCTGTGAAAAATTTGTTAGGGAATCTCATTAAATCTGTAGATTGCTTTGGATAGTATTAACAACATTAATTCTGCCAATGAAGAGCATAGGATATTTTTCCATTTCTTTTTTTTTTTTTTTTTTTTTTTTGCAGTATGCGGGCCTCTCACTGTTGTGGCCTCTCCCGTTGCGGAGCACAGGCTCAGCGGCCATGGCTCATGGGCCTAGCTGCTCCACGGCATGTGGGATCTTCCCAGACCGGGGCACGAACCCATGTCCCCTGCATTGGCTGGTGGACTCTCAACCACTGTGCCACCAGGGAAGCCCTCCATTTCTTTAAAATGTCTTCAATTTCCTTTATGGTTCTCAGTGTATAAGTCTTTCAGCTCCTTCGTCAGGTTTATTCTTAGGTATTTTATTTCATTTCTGGTGCTATTTTAATAGGTACAGTGTTTTTTACATTCCCTCTCTGATGTTTCATTGCTAGTGTAAAGAAATGCAACCAATTTTTGAATGTTAATCTTGGATCCTGCTACTTTGGTGAATTCATGTATTAGATCTAGTAGATGTGTGTGGAGTCTCTAGGGTTTTCTGTATATAGTATCATGTCATCTGCATATGGTGACAATTTTACCTCTTCCCTTCCAATTTGGATACATTTTATTTCTTTTTATTGCCTCAGTGCTGTGGCTAGGACTTCCAGTATTATGTTGAACCTAAGTGGTGAGAATGGGCATCCTTGTCTTGTTCCAGATTTTAGTTGGAAGGCTTTCAGCTTTTCACTGTTGAGTATTATATTGGCTATGGGTTTGTCATAAACAGCTTTTGAGTATGTTCTCTCTGTACACACTTTGGTAAGACTTTTTATCATGAATGGATGGTGAGTTTTATCAAATGCTTCTTCTGCAACTATTGAGATGATCATATGGTTTTTGTCTCTTATTTGTGTGGTAAATTACATTGATCGATTTGCCTATGTTGAACCATCCTTGTGACCCTGGGGTGAATCCAACTTGATCATGATGTGTGATCCTTTTCATGTGTTGTTGGATTTGGTTTGCTGCTATTTTGTTGAGAATTTTTGCATGTATATTCATCATAGATATTGGCCTATAATTTTCTTTTTGTTGTAGTGTCTTTGTCTGATTTTGGTATTAGGGTGATGGTGGCTTCCCTTTCAGTCTCTGTGTGTCCTTTGACCTACAGTGAGTCTCTTGTAGGCAGCATATTGTAGACTCTTGTCTTTTCATTGGAGCATTTAGTCTGTTGATGTTTAAGGGAATTATTGACAGATATGTATTTATTGCCATTTTAAACATTTTCCAGTTGAGTTTGTATTTCCTCTTTTTCCTATTGTGGCTTGATGATTTCCTTTTTGTATTATGCTTATGTTCTTTTCTGTTTGGTTTTCTGAATCTTTCGTATATTTTTGATTTCTGATTACTTGTTTTACATGGTTAGTCATACAGGCTCAAGCACATTCTTCTAAAAAAAAATCTACATTTTCTTACTCTCTCCCCCCACATTTTAGGATTTGGCTGTCCTTGTTTCCGTCTCCACGTTTATCCTTTTGCTGTTCATTGTGATTATCATCAGTCATAAATCTTTTTAAAATATCTGTATACTAGCTTATTTATTTAAGTGATTTACTTTCCAATTGTGATTTTTCTTTGCCATAGATTCTTGCTGCTTCTTTATTTAGAGAAGACCTTTCAATATTTCTTTTAGGATACGTTTGGTTTTGCCATATTCTTTTAGGTTTTGCTTATCTGAGAAATTCTTTCTCTCTTCTATTCTAAATGATAATCTTGCTCGGTAGAGTATACTAGGCTGCAGATTTTTCCCTTTTAGGAATTTGAATATATCTTGCCACTCCCTTCCAGCCTGCAACGTTTCTGTAGAGAAATCAGCTGACAGCCTTATGGGGGTCCTCTTGTAATTAACTCTTTGCTGGTCTCTGGCTGCCTTTAGAATCCTCTCTTTAACATTTGCCATTTTCATTATAATACACCTTGTTATACCGTCTGTTTGGGCTCATCTTGTTTAGACCCTCTATTCTTCCTGTACTTGGATATCTGTTTCCTTCTTTAGGTTTGGGAAGGTTTCAGCCAGAACTTCTACAAATACATTTTGGATCCCCTTCTCTCTTTCTTTTCTTTCTGGAATCCCTATTACACATAGATTGGCATGCTTTATATTATGCCATAGATCTCTTAGATTGCTGTCATTTTTAAAATTTTGTCTTTCTCCTGTACTGATTGGTCAATTTCCATTATTCTATCTTTCAGATCACTTATATTCATCCTTGTGTATTATTCAGTCTACTAATCATTGCCTTTAGCTCAGCTTCTGTGTCAGCAAGTGAATTTTCTAATTTTCCTTGACCCGTGTTTATATTTTGTAGTTCCTTTTTACAGTAATCTGCATTCCTATTGATAGCCTTTATTTAATTTTTATGTTATATTATAGTGGATTTACACTGCTGTGTTTCGAGTGTACAGAAAGGTGATTCAGTTATAGATATACATTTATCCATTTTTTTCAGATTCTTTTACATGACAGATTATTGAGTAGAGTTCCAGTAGGTTCTTGTTGATAATCTATTTTATATATAGTGGTATGTATATGTTAATCCCAAACTCAACCTTCCCCCAACCTTTCCCCTTTGGGAATGACAAGTTTGTTTTCAAGGTCTCAGTCTGTTTCTCTTTTGTAGGTCAGTTCATTTGTATCATTTTTTAGATTGCACATATAAGTAATATATTTGTCTTTCTCTGACTTACTTCACTTAGTATGATAATTTCTAGGTCCATCCATGTTGCTGCAAATGGCATTATTTCATTCTTTTTCATGGCTGAGTAGTATTCCCTTGTACATATGTACCACATCTTCTTTATCCATTCATCTGTCAGTCGACATTTAGGTTGTTTTCATGTCTTGGCTATTGTAGATATTGCTGCTATGAACACTGGGGTGCATGTATAATACTTTTGAACCATGTTTTACTCCAGATATATTCGCAGGAGTGGGATTGCTGGATTATATGGTAGTTTTTCAGTTTTTTAAGGAAGCTCCACATTCTTCTCCCCAGTGGCTGCCCCAATTTACATTCCCATCAACAGTGTAGGAGGGTTCCCTTTTTCTCTGCACCCTCTTCAGCATTTGTTATTTGTAGACTTTTTTTTCTTTACTTCTTTATTGGAGTATAATTGCTTTACAACGGTGTGTTAGTTTCTGCTTTATAACAAAGTGAATCAGTTATACATATACATATGTTGCCATATCTCTTCTCTCTTGTGTCTCCCTCCCTCCCACCCTCCCTATCCCACCCCTCCAGGAGGTCACAAAGCACCAGGAAGATTTCCCTGTGCTATGCGGCTGCTTCCCACTAGCTATCTACCTTACGTTTGGTAGTGTATATATGTCCATGCCTCTCTCTCGCTTTGTCACAGCTCACCCTTCCCCCTCCCCATATCCTCAAGTCCATTCTCTAGTAGGTCTGTGTCTTTATTCCTGTCTTACCCCTAGGTTCTTCATGACTTACTTCACTGTGTATGACAGACTCTAGGTCTATCCACCTCATTACAAATAGCTCAGTTTCGTTTCTTTTTATGGCTGAGTAATATTCCATTGTATGTATGTGCCACATCTTCTTTATCCATTCATCCGATGACGGACACTTAGGTTGCTTCCATCTCCGGGCTATTGTAAGTAGAGCTGCAATGAACATTTTGGTACATGACTCTTTTTGAATTATGGTTTTCTCAGGGTATATGCCCAGTAGTGGGATTGCTGGGTCATATGGTAGTTCTATTTGTAGTTTTTTAAGGCACCTCCATACTGTTCTCCACAGTGGCTGTATCAATTTACATTCCCACCAACAGTGCAAGAGGGTTCCCTTTTATCCACACCCTCTCCAGCATTTATTGTTTCTAGATTTTTTGATGATGGCCATTCTGACCAGTGTGAGGTGATACCTCACTGTAGTTTGATTTGCATTTCTCTAATGATGTTGAGCATTCTTTCATGTGTTTGTTGGCAGTCTGTATATCTTCTTTGGAGAAATGTCTATTCAGATCTTCTGCCCATTTTTGGATTGGGTTGTTTGTTTTTTTGTTATTGAGCTGCATGAGTTGCTTATAAATTTTGGAGATTAATCCTTTGTCAGTTGCTTCATTTGCAAGTATTTTCTCCCATCCTGCGGGTTGTCTTTTGGTCTTGTTTATGGTTTCCTTTGCTGTGCAAAAGCTTTGAAGTTTCATTAGGTCCCATTTGTTTATTTTTGTTTTTATTTCCATTACTCTAGGAGGTGGGTCAGAAAGGATCTTGCTGTGATTTATGTCACAGAGTGTTCTGCCTATGTTTTCCTCTAAGAGTTTGATAGTTTCTGGCCTTACATTTAGGTCTTTAATCCATTTTGAGCTTATTTTTGTGTATGGTGTTAGGGAGTGTTCTAATCTCATACTTTTAAATGTACCTGTCCAGTTTACCCAGCACCACTTATTGAAGAGGCTGTCCTTTCTCCACTGTACATTCCTGCCTCCTTTATCAAAGATAAGGTGACCATATGTGCGTGGGTTTATCTCTGGGCTTTCTATCCTGTTCCATTGATCTATCTTTCTGTTTTTGTGCCAGTACCATACTGTCTTGATTACTGTAGCTTTGTAGTATAGTCTGAAGTCAGGGAGCCTGATTCCTCCAGCTCCGTTTTTCATTCTCAAGATTGCTTTGGCCATTCGGGGTCTTTTGTGTTTCCATACAAATTGTGAAATTTTTTGTTCTAGTTCTGTGAAAAATACCAGTGGTAGTTTGACAGGGATTGCATTCAATCTGTAGATTGCTTTGGGTAGTAGAGTCATTTTCACAATGTTGATTCTTCCAATCCAAGAACGTGGTATATATCTCCATCTATTTGTATCACCTTTAATTTCTTTCATCAGCGTCTTATAATTTTCTGCATACAGGTCTTTTGTCTCCTTAGGTAGGTTTAATCCTAGATATTTTATTCTTTTTGTTGCAGTGGTAAATGGGAGTGTTTTCTTCATTTCACTGTCAGATTTTTCATCATTACTGTATAGGAATGCCAGAGATTTCTGTACATTAATTTTGTATCCTGCTACTTTACCAAATTCATTGATTAGCTCTAGTAGTTTTCTGGTAGCATCTTTAGGATTCTCTGTGTATATAGTATGTCATCTGCAAACAGTGACAGCTTTACTTCTTCTTTTCCGATTTGGATTCCTTTTATTTCCTTTTCTTCTCTGATTGCTGTGGCTAAAACTTCCAAAACTATGCTGAATAAGAGTGGTGAGAGTGAGCAACTTTGTCTTTTTCCTGATCTTAGTGGAAATGCTTTCAGTTTTTCACCACTGAGGACAATGTTGGCTGTGGGTTTCTCATATATGGCCTTTATTATGTTGAGGGAAGTTCCCTCTATGCCTACTTTCTGCAGGGTTTTTATCATAAATTGGTGTTGAATTTTGTCAAAAGCTTTCTCTGCATCTATTGAGATGATCATATGGCTTTTCTCCTTCAATTTGTTAATATGGTTTATCACATTGATTGATTTGCGTACATTAAAGAATACTTGCATTCCTGGAATAAACCCCACTTGATCATGGTGTATGACCCATTTCATGTGCTGTTGGATTCTGTTTGCTAGTATTTTGTTGATTTTTACATGTTTGTTCATCAGTGATATTGGCCTGTAGTTTTCTTTGTGACATTCTTGTCTGGTTTTGGTATCAAGGTGATGGTGGCCTCGTAGAATGAGTTTGGGAGTGTTCCTCCCTCTGCTATATTTTGGAAGAGTTTGAGAAGGATAGGTGTTAGCTCTTCTCTAAATGTTTGATAGAATTTACCTGTGAAGCCATCTTGTCCTGGGCTTTTGTTGGTTGGAAGATTTTTAATCAGAGTTTCAATTTCAGTGCTTGTGATTGGTCTGTTCATATTTTCTATTTCTTCCTGGTTCAGTCTTGAAAGTTTTTACCTTTCAAAGAATTTGTCCATTTCTTCCAGGTTGTCCATTTTATTGGCATAGAGTTGCTTGTAGTAATCTCTCATGATCTTTTGTATTTCTGCAGTGTCAGTTGTTACTTCTCCTTTTTCATTTCTAATTCTATTGATTTGAGTCTTCTCCCTTTTTTCTTGATGAGTGGCTAATTGTTTATCAATTTTGTTTATCTTCTCAAAGAACCAGCTTTTAGTTTTATTGATCTTTGCTATCATTTCCTTCATTTCTTTTTCATTTATTTCTGATCTGATTTTTATGATTTCTTTCCTTCTGCTAACTTTGGGGGTTTTTTTGTTATTCTTTCTCTAATTGCTTTAGGTGCAAGGTTAGGTTGTTTGAGATGTTTCTTAAGGTAGGATTGTATTGCTACAAACTTCCCTCTTAGAAGTGCTTTTGCTGCATCCCATAGATTTTGGGTCGTCGTGTCTCCATTGTCATTTGTTTCCAGGTATTTTTTGATTTCCTCTTTGATTTCTTCTGTGATCACTGTTATTAAGTAGTGTATTGTTTAGCCTCCATGTGTTTGTATTTTTTACAGATCATTTCCTGTAACTGATGTCTAATCTCATAGCGTTGATGTCTAATCTCATAGCGTTGTGGTCGGAAAAGATACTCGATACAATTTCAATTTTCTTAAATTTACCAAGGCTTGATTTGTGACCCAAGATATGATCTATCCTGGAGAATGTTCCATGAGCACTTGAGAAAAATGTGTATTCTGTTGTTTTTGGATGGAGTGTTCTATAAATATCAATTAAGTCCATCTTGTTTAATGTATCATTTAAAGCTTGTGTTTTCCTTATTTATTTTCATTTTGGATGATCTGTCCATTGGTGAAAGTGTGGTGTTAATGTCCCCTGCTATGAATGTGTTACTGTTGATTTCCCCTTTCATGGCTGTTAGTATTTGCCTTATGTATTGAGGTGCTCCTATGTTGGGTGCATAAATACTTACAATTGTTATATCTTCTTCTTGGATCGATCCCTTGATCATTATGTAGTGTCCTTCTTTGTCTCTTCTAATAGTCTTTATTTTAAAGTCTATTTTGTCTGATATGAGAATTGCTACTCCAGCTTTCTTTTGGTTTCCATTTGCATGAAATATCATTTTCCATCCCCTTACTTTCAGTCTGTATGTGTCTCTAGGTCTGAAATGGGTCTCTTGTAGACAGCAAATATATGGGTCTTGTTTTTGTATCCAGTCAGCCAATCTGTGTCTTTTGGTGGGAGCATTTAGTCCATTTACATTTAAGGTAATTATCGATATGTATAGTTCCTATTCCCATTTTCTTAATTGTTTTGGGTTCGTTATTGTAGGTCTTTTCCTTCTCTTGTGTTTCTTGCCTAGAGAAGTTCCTTTAGCAGTTGGTGTAAAGCTGGTTTGGTGGTGCTGAACTCTCTCAGCTTTTGCTTGTCTGTAAAGGTTTTAATTTCTCCATCAAATCTGAATGAGATCCTTGCTGGGTAATCTTGGTTGTAGGTTTTTCTCCTTCATCACTTTAAATATGTCCTGCAGTCCCTTCTGGCTTGCAGAGTTTCTGCTGAAAGATCAGCTGTTAACCTTATGGGGATTCCCTTGTGTGTTATTTGTTGTTTTTCCCTTGCTGCTTTTAATATGTTTTCTTTGTATTTAGTTTTTGACAGTTTGATTAACATGTTTCTTGGTGTATTTCTCCTTGGATTTATCCTGTATCGGACTCTCTGTGCTTCCTGGACTTGATTGACTATTTCCTTTCCCATATTAGGGAAGTTTTCAACTATAATCTCTTCAAATATTTTCTCAGTCCCTTTCTTTTTCTCTTCTTCTTCTGGAACCCCTATAATTCATATGTTGGTGTGTTTAATGTTGTCCCAGAGGTCTCTGAGACTGTCCTCATTTCTTTTCATTCTTTTTTCTTTATTCTGCTCTGCAGTAGTTATTTCCACTATTTTATCTTCCAGGTCACTTATCTGTTCTTCTGCCTCAGTTATTCTGCTATTGATCCCCTCTAGAGTATTTTCAATTTCATTTATTGTGTTGTTCATCATTGTTTGTTTCATCTTTAGTTCTGCTAGGTCCTTGTTAAATGTTTCTTGCATTTTGTCTACTTTATTTCCAAGATTTTATTTCCAAGATTTTGGATCATCTTTACTATCATTATTCTGAATTCTTTTTCAGGTAGACTGCCTATTTCCTCTTCATTTGTGAGGTCTGCTGGGTTTTTTCCTTGCTCCTTCATGTGCTGTGTGTTTTTCTGTCTTCTCATTTTGCTTATCTTACTGTGTTTGAGGTCTCCTTTTCGCAGGCTGCAGGTTCGTAGTTCCCATTGTTTTTGGTGTCTGTCCCCAGTGGCTAAGGTTGGTTCAGTGGGCTGTGGAGGGTACTTGTGCCTGTGTTCTGGTGGATGAGGCTGGATCTTGTGTTTCTGGTGGGCAGGTCCACGTTGGTGGTGTGTTTTGGGGTGTCTGTGGACTTATTATGATTTTAGGCAGCCTCTCTGCTAATGGGTGGGGTTGTATTCCTGTCTTTCAAGTTGTTTGGCATACAGTGTCCAGCACTGTAGCTTGCTGGTCGTTGAGTGAAGCTGGGTGTTGGTGTTAAGATGGAGGTCTCTGGGAGATTTTCGCCATTTGATATTGTATGGAGCTGGGAGGTCTCTTGTGGACCAGTGTCCTGAAGTTGGCTCTCCCTTGTCAGAGGCACAGCACTGACTCCTGGCTGCAGCACCAAGAGCCTTTCATCCACATGGCAAAAGAGGAAAAGGGGAAAAAATCGTAAATCTTGCTCTCAAAGTCCACTTCCTTAGTTTGGGATGATTCATTGTCTATTCATGTATTCCACAGATGCAGGTACATCAAGTTGATTATGGAGATTTAATCCGCTGCTCCTGAGGCTGCTGGGAGGGATTTCCCTTTCTCTTTTTTGTTCTCACAGCTCCCAGGGGCTCTGCTTTGGATTTGGCCCCGCCTCTGCGTGTAGGTCGCCAGAGGGCGTCTATTCTTTGCTCAGACAGGACGGGGTTAAAGGAGCCGCTGATTCGGGGACTCTGGCTCACTCAGGCCGGGGGGAGGGAGGGATGCGGATGCGGGGCGAGCCTGTGGCGGCAGAGGCCGGCGTGACGTTGCACCAGCCTGAGGCGCGCCGTGCGTTCTCCCGGGGGAGTTGTCCCTGGATCCCGGGACCCTGGCAGTGGCGGGCTGCACAGGCTCCCCGGAAGAGGGGTGTGGATAGTGACCTGTGCTCGCACACAGGCTTCTTGGCGGCAGCAGCAGCAGCCTTAGCGTCTCATGCCCGTCTCTGTGGTCCGCGCTGTTAGCCGTGGCTCGCGCCGTCTCTGGAGCTCCTTTAAGCGGCGCTCTGAATCCCCTCTCCTCGCGCACCAGGAAACAAAGAGGAAAGAAAAAGTCTCTTGCCTCTTTGGCAGGTCCAGACCTTTTTCCTGGACTCCCTCCTGGCCAGCCGTAGTGCACTAACCCCCTGCAGGCTGTGTTCACGCCGCCAACCCCAGTCCTCTCCCTGTGCTCTGACCGAAGCCTGAGCCTCAGCTCCCAGCCCAGCCCACCCGGGCAGGTGAACAGACCAGCCTCTTTGGCTGGTGAGTGCTGGTCGGCACCGATCCTCTGTGCGGGAATCTCTCCGCTTTGCCCTCCGCACCCCTGTGGCTGCGCTCTCCTCCGCGGCTCCAAAGCTCCCCCTCCGCCACCCGCAGTCTCCACCCGCGAAGGGGCTCCTAGGGTGTGGAAACCTTTCCTCCTTCACAGCTCCCTCCCACTGGTGCCGGTCCCGTCCCTATCCTTTTGTCTCTGTTTATTCTTTTTTCTTTTGCCCTACCCATGTACGTGGGGACTTTCTTGCCTTTTGGGAGGTCTGAGGTCTTCTGCCAGCGTTCAGTAGGTGTTCTGTAGGAGTTGTTCCACGTGTAGATATATTTCTGGTGTATCTGTGGGGAGGAAGGTGATCTCCGCGTCTTACTCTTCCACCATCTTCCCAGAAGTCCTGTAGACTTTTTGATGATGGTATTCTGACCGGTGTGAGGTGATACCTCATTGTAGTTTTTGGTTTGCATTTCTCTAAGAATTAGTGATGTTGAGCATCTTTTCATGTGCTTTTTGGCCATCTGTATGTCTTCTTTGGAGAAACATCTATTTAGATCTTGTGCCCGTTTTTGATTGGGTTTTGTTTTTTTAATATTGAGCTGCATGTGCAATTTGTATATTTTGGAGATTAATCCCTTTTCAATTGCTTTGTTTGGAAATATCGTCTCCCATTCTGTGGGTTGTCTTTTCATTTTGTTTATCATTTCCTTTACTGTGCAAAAGCTTTCAAGTTTAACTAGGTCCCATTTATTTTTATTTCCATTACTCTAGGAGGTGGATCCAAAAAGATCTTGCTGTGATTTGTGTCAATGAGTATTCTGCCTATGTTTTCCTCTAAGAGTTTTACAGTGTCTGGTCTTACATTTAGGTCTCTAATCCATTTTGAGTTTATTTTTGTGTATGGTGTTAGGGAGTGTTCTAATTTCATTCTTTTACATGTAGCTGTCCAGTTTTCCCAGCACCACTTATCAAAGAGACTGTCTTTTCTCCATTGTATATTCTTGCCTCCTTTGTCATAGATTAATTGACCATAGGTGTGTGGGTTTATTTCTGTGTTTGCCATCCTGTTCCATTGATCTATGTGTCTGTTTTTGTTCCAGTACCATACTGTCTTGATGACTGTGGCTTTGTAATGTAGTCTGAAGTCCAGGAGCCTGATTCCTCCAGCTGTGTTTTTTTCTTTCTCAGGATTGCTTTGCTATTCAAGGTCTTTTGTGTTTCCATAGAACTTTAAAAATTTTCTGTTCTAGTTCTGTGAAAATTGCCATTTGTAGTTTAGTAGGGATTGCATTGAGTCTGTAAATTGCCTTGGCTATTATATTCATCCTGAAAATATTGATTCTTCCAATCCCAAACAGGATGTATCTCTCCATCTGTTTGTGTTATGTTCGATTTCTGTCATCAGCATCTTATAGTTTTCACAGTACAGGTCTTTTATGTCCTTAGGTAGGTTTATTCCTAGGTATTTTATTCTTTTTGATGTGATGGTAGATGAGATTGTTTCCTTAATTTCTTTCTGATCTTTTGTTGTGGGTGTACAGGAATGCCAGAGATTCCTCTGTATTAATTTTGTATCCCTTTTTACAGTACTCTGCATTTCTGTTGAGAGCCTTTCTTAATTCCTTCAGTATATTCATTACCTCCTTTTTGAACTCGGTATCTATTAGACAGAAGAGGTCTATTTCAGTGTTTTCTCTTTCAGGGGAATTTTCTTGGTCTTTTAATTGCGAGTGGAACCTGTGCTTCTTTTTACTTATATATTTCTCTGATTCTGTGGTTTAGGGGAGACAGTTATCTAGTGTGGTGTTCGAGGGCTGTTTTTACGTGGGAGCATCCCTGTGTGGCCTGCATCAGTCTGTTATTTTGGTCCGGGGGCTCTTTTTAGTATGGTCGCCTGCAGCGTATTTTCTTACTGTGTGCTGGCCGTTGTCCCCTGGGTAGGGGGTGTGACAGGTGTTGTGAGGATGGGAGCCTGCCCTGGCTATCCAGGGGGCCCTCCTTGTTATTCTGTTAGTGTCACCACTCTGTTAGGATGCAGGGCCTACTTCTGAATTATTGCAGTAGAAGCCCCCAGATCTGTTTCTCTGAGCTTTAGTGTGAGGTAGGTAGGACTGGAGCATTTCCACTGGGAGAGAAGCCTCTGAGTATTCCCCCACGAGAGCTGTCCACCCACCAGGGACTGTGCTCTGTGGTATCACCTGTTGTACAGGTTCAAAAAGTACACTGTTGTTGGCACTGCCCTCAGCCCCGCCTCAACCATGAGGATGCCATCAGCCATGGTGTCCCTCAGGCGCAGTGTTCACAAAGCCACCAGCACAGACACACTGAAGTCAGGTCCCAGGACCGCAGTAGTTGTGCACCTGGACCCACCATGTGAGGTATGAAGCATCCCAGACCCTGGCCCTACCTCTGCATCTGTGAACCCACAAAGCCCACAGCTGCTAAGGCTGAACCTGTCCCAGGCATGGGAGCAGTTCTCCATGTTCAGATGTCCCACAGGTGCTGAGTTTCCAAAGATGGTAGTGATAGCATAAATCTGTGGATTGCGCAGCAGGAGGGAGACGGCTCAGATTTCAGCCCTGCTTCCTAAGTCATGGCCCCTGGGGCTCAACTCTCATTTCAGCTCCCTCACATGGGCTCATGTCCTGTCCCCATTGCTTTTTTTTTTTTCTTTTTGCATTTCGTCCTACCTGATTACGTGGAGATCTTTCTTGCAGTACTCGGTGTCTGATATCTTCTGCCAGCATTCAGTAGGTATTCTGTGAGAATTGTTCCACATGTAGATGTGTTTTTGATGTACTTACGGGAGAAGATGAGCTCCACATCCTTCTATTCTGCCATCTTGATTCCTCTTCTACATTAGACTTTGGTATGTTGGGAGGGCAGACTTTATCTTAGATGGCTCCTAGGATAAAAAAAAAACTACATTCTCATATGCCAGAATATTTTTTAAAAACAGGAAAACTGCTACCAGTTTGCAAAATACTTAATCCCATCTCCTCATCTATGTTTTAATATTTGCACAGGTCTAGCATAGCTAAAAGCTCCACAGCAAATCTTGCTGTAAACAGTCAATTCTGGCTCTTTTGTCATCACAGCATCTACAGAAGCAAACACAGTGCCAGATGGAGGGAAGCCACTTCATTATCCAGTTGTGTGTTAGCTTATGGGATGTGGATGGAAGCCATTGGGTACAAATTTAAGTCACTCATCTCTTCCAGCTGACTTTTCCTCTTGTGGGTGCTAGAACGTGGACGTGATGTGGCAAAGTATCTAGACAAGGTCACCTTTTATGGAGACGGTGGAGAAACAAGAGCGATCCAGGATAATTTTGGATGAATCCAAAAACAGAGTTTCCATTCTCCTCAAACATGCATCAGCTAAGACGTTGATGTGCAAGAGATAAAAGTTCCAATGTTGGTCAAGAGATGCGTACATACCTAGTTTAGGTTAACGGATAGGTTATTTATCAGAAATGGAAACTGATTTCAGAAAATGGTGTATCCTTGATACTTCCGTATTCTAATGGTATATGTTATGTATAGAGCTCTTATAATAGAGTGTAGCTTTTTCATTCTTGACGTATCCTTGTTGCCATCATCTTGGGAGACTGGTGCAGGAAAACTCTGCATCCGGGAAAAGAACCATTAACCAAGAATGGGAGTGCACTAGAAAGATGTTTGTTATCCATGGAAACTTTCGGCAAAAAAAAGCAGTTTTTTTAAACAAGAGCTTCTCATTTCGTATCCTTGTGGAGATTCTCACGTATATTGAAATGATCGTTTTGAAAGCATTTTTCCTATTACTATTTAATTAGAGGTTTTTTTAAATCAGTGTAGAATAGGAACAGGGGCCTTATGTGTCAATAACCTCCATGACTCAAAATATCCTGAACATGAAATTACTTTCCTGGTTGCATCTCTCCTAAGGCTCACCGCACTTTTTACTACATATCCCGTGAATCTGAGAGACAGTTTCAATTTCTGTCATTGAACCATCAAATTAAATTACTTGACTCCTTAGAATACTTCTCGCAACAAGTTGGGTCATTCCGTTGAAAACTTTTGCCAGCTGTTAGAAATGAGGGAGTTGGTTTATTCTAAGAATCTTACTGTAATGATAACTATAAATTTTGAGATTCTGGGTTTCCACAATCATACCCACCACTTAAATGCCTAACTGGAAAAATTCATGCCCTCTTGAAGAATGCCTAATTCCCTCTAGTGAGATACAACTGTTGAGTTTCTCTTGATAAACCCTCATCATGGGTGGTGAGATGAATTTGAAAAGTTAAATTTATATGTGTATTTTGCTGACTAAATATCTTAAGAAGATAAATAGTAGTCCATGCTGTTTTCTTTCCAACCTACAGAACGAAAACACAGGTAAGAAATGCAGTCTGGAACACCACGTGTTAATTTTTCAGTCTCCGTTAAACTCTCCAAATGTTTCTTTACATCTGAAATTAAGCCATGGCGGTTTTGTTTAAAATGAGGAAAAAGGGCACATTTCCTTGGCATCACGTTTGTTTGTGAAAATCAACAACTACGTAACTAAGAGATCAGAACATATATCCTAGTTGTGGGTTAATCCTTCTCCCTTGCCTTTGGGGGAGTTTTTATGAAAGGAAAATATATTCAAGGATTCTGACGATTGGAAGGCCTAGGGAATACACGTTTAGAGGACGTCTGACATGTGCAGGCTTCATTGAAAGCATATTTGAATGTAGTTGTGAATTAGCCTGTGAACGCTGTAAGTCTCTCCTACATGCAAAAACAAATAGAAATGATAATCATATTTCAGTAACTTGCTTACCATTCCATGAGTTGATCTTGTGGCCAAGGTTATCAGATGTTTCTAAGCCAATAAAAGGCAGGACTTCCCTCCATAGAAAAAGAATAGGATTAATCTCAAGTCACACATGCACTGGAATGTAACATTTTAACTAAATTCAGTAAATCAACTACCTTATCTAATCCACAGAGAAGCTGTTTACGCACTGCTCCTCCAAGGAGAATCAAATAAAAAGTGTTTACGGTTTAGTTTGTTTTCACGCCCAGTGGCGGACGGTATAACAATTTTTGGCGAAGTTGAATACTTTCTACTTTAGAATACATTTTAGAATGCATACTGAGTCTGTTAATCAAGATAGAACATAGATTAAAATTTGTTGTATTTTAGAACAAATTGCAATAAAATAGACATTTTGCCTGTGAGCTGTTTTTTCTTGCATTCCTCACTGGTCATAATGAAATGTGATTGGCAGTTATCCCCATGCTTGGGTGATCAAACAGACATGAAAAATTACAAAGAGACAAAAGAACAAGTGCTGGTCAGAAAACTCCGTGTTCTACATTGTAAATTATTGCTATAAACTTTGATACAAGAGGAGAAAAAAACCCCACAGTTACCTTATAGAAGAAATGAAGGGCTATGAATATATTTGTTACCTATGGAAATAATAGAACTCATCACCACCACCATCAGCATCATCAACTTATTACATTCTCGTGAGGAAAAATATGCATTTTTATTTCTCATCAAAGTGGGGATTTTCTCCAATATACTGAAAATATATGTATTTATGCAAGGACCATCTTCATGAAAATTTGACCAACGATTTTATAATCCACTGAAAATTGAGAAGGAAACAATGAGTTGGATTATGTCTTCCAAAAGCTTCCTCAATCAAGACGTATAGAAATTAAACAAATAATAAATAAAAATGTAGGGGAAGCACCATAGGAAGCTTTATAGAGAAGAGGCTTTAAAGTGTCTGGATTATTCCCCATCGAGATGATATATGACCATAAGCAGAATGAAAAGACAGCCCACAGAATGGGAGACAATATTTCCAAACAAAGCGACTGACAAGGGATTAATCTCCAAAATATATAAATAGCTCATGCAGCTCAGTATCAAAAAACACAACCCAATCCAAGAAATTGGCAGAAGATCTAAATAGACATTTCTCCAGAGAGGACATACAGATGGCCAAGAGCACATGAAAAGAGGCTCAATATCACTAATTATCAGAGAAATGCAAATCAAAACTACAATCAGGTATCATCTCACACGGGTCAAAATGGCCATCATCAAAATGTCTACAAACAATAAATGCTGGAGAGGGTGTGGAGAAAAGGGAACCCTCCTGCACTGCTGGTGGGAATGTAAATTGGTGCAGCCACTATGGAGAACGGTATGGAGGTTCCTTAAAAACCTAAAATTAGAACTAGCATAGGACCCAGCAATCCCACTGCTGGTCATATATCCAGAGAAGACCACTAATTATCAGAGAAATGCAAATCAAAACTACCAATACAATGCTACCACACCAGTCAGAATGGCCATCATCAAAAAATCTACAAATAACAAATGCTGGAGAGGGTGTGGAGAAAAGGGAACCTTCCTACACTGTTGGTGGGACTGTAAAATGGTGCAGCCACTGTGTAGAACAGTATGGAGGTTCCTTAAAAACCTAAAACTAGAACTACCATACAACCCAGCAATCCCACTCCTGGACATATTCCTGGAGAAAACCGTAATTCAAAAGGATACATGTACCCCAATGTCCACAGCAGCACTATTTACAGTAGCAAAGACATGGAAGCAACCTAAATGTCCATCAACACATGAATGGCTAAAGAAGGTGTGGTCCATATATACAATGGAATATTACTCAGCCATAAAGAGAACAAAATAATGCCACTTGCAGGGACGTGGATGGGCCGAGAGATTGTTATACTGAGTGAGGTAAGTCAGAAAAAGACATCATATCATATCGCTTATATATGGAATCTAAAAAAATGGTACAAATGAACCTATTTACAAAACAGAAATGGAGTCACAGATGTAGAAAACAAACTCATGGTTACCAGGGGGTAGGTGGCAGGGGAGGGATACATTGGGAGATTGGGATTGACATATACACACAACTATATATAAAATAGATAACTAATAAAGACCTAGTGTATAGCACAGGGAACTCTACTCAGTACTCTGTAATGACCTATATGGGAAAAGAATCTAAAAAAGAGTGGGTATACGTAAAACTGATTCGCTTTGCTGTACATCTGAAACTAACACAACATTGTAAATCAACTATGCTCCAATAAAAATTAATTTTAAAAAAGATGATATGTGTAAGCCATCAGGGAAACACAAAACCACAATGAGATACTACTTCACACACACACACACACTCTACAGTCAAGAAGACAATACCAAGTGTTGGAGAGGATTTAGGGAAATTGGAACTGTTGCCCATGGCTGGTGAGAACATAAAGTGGTACGTCTGTCTTGGGAAACAATCTGGCAGTGCCTCCAGTAAGTACAGAGTGATCCTATGACCCTACAAATCCATTGCTAGGTATACACAGAAAAGCAAGGAAGACACATCTACACAAAAATCTGTACACGAATGTTCACAGCATCATTAATTCATCACAGCTTAAAAAGTGGAAACAACCCCAATGTCCATCAGATAAATGCATAGAAAAAATATGGTCTATGCATACAATGAAATACCATTCAACACTTAACAGACATGAAGTCATGTTGCGTGCTAGGACGTGCATAACCTGATGTCAAGTCAAATAAACCCCGCACAGAAGATCACATAGTATAATATATGATTCCATTTATATGATGTGTGCAGAATAGGTAAGTCTATAGTGACAGAAAGTAGATTGCTGGTTGCCTAGGGTTGGGAGGTGATTGCTAAGGAGTGTGGAGTTTTTTTTTTTTTTTAAGGTAACAAAAATATTCTAAAAATGGATTACGGTGATAGCTGCACAAATCTGAGAGACTATTAAAAAACCATGGCATTGACCCGTTAAATGGGTGAATTGCACAGTATGTAAATTTTAACTCGATAAACAGTTTGAAATGCATACATCTTAAAAAAGATTATACATGCGTATTACAGAGGGCAGGACAGAGGTGGGGAGAGGGGTGAGGTAGAAAGAGAGAGACGGGTTCATAAAGCTGTTTGTGAAGTTCCTTCCTCAGCTTGGAATCTGCTGTCCAAGGAGGAAATGTATATTGTCCCAGTGCTGGGGAGTAATCCTGGCATTAGCAAGGTTCATGAATTAAAATCAGATCCCATGAGCAGTCCTAACATTTTAGTAGTGCAGAAGGGTATGCCAACAAGATGTAAAAGAAGAAACTGGTAGGCATTTTTCCTGGTGCAGAGCATGACCTGTACTTGAAACAAACTGAAGCAACAATAGGCAAGAAAACATCCCCAGACATACTTTATTTCTTCTTTTTTAAAAAAAATTATTGGTCTTCCCTGGTGGTGCAGTGGTTGAGAGTCTGCCTGCCGATGCAGGGGACACGGGTTCGTGCCCCGGTCTGGGAAGATCCCACATGCCGCGGAGCGGCTGGGCCCGTGAGCCATGGCCGCTGAGCCTGTGCGTCCGGAGCCTGTGCTCCGCAATGGGAGGGGCCACAACAGTGAGAGGCCCGCGTACTGCAAAAAAAATTATTTACTTGTTTATTTTTGGCTGCATTAGGTCTTCGTTGCTGCACGCAGGCTTTCTGCAGTTGCGGCGAGCAGAGGCTGCTCTTCCTTGCAGTACACGGGCTTCTCATTGCAGTAGCTTCCCTTGTTGCAGAGCACGGGCTCTAGGAGCATGGGCTTCAGTAGTTGTGGCGCATGAGTTTAGCTGCTCCATGGCATGTGGGATCTTCCCGGACCAGGGATCTAACCCGTGTCCCCTGCATTGGCAGGCGGATTCTTAACTACTGCCCCGCCAGGGAGGTCCCCATACTTTATTCCTTAATGTGAGATGCAAGAATAGTGCATTGCAACAGATAAAATGAAAGAAATCATGCTGTTGGACTGAGCAAAAATGTTTAATTTCCTTTCCTACCCTTTCCAAATTGTTAATTGACAGAAAATATGCTTTCTATTAAAAAGGATTACGTTCCTGATACTTCTTAATACCAAGAAAGCTATGTCGAAGCCAGACAAAACAGTCAAGAGTATAAGGAGCACATGCCACCCAAACATGGCAGAAAGTCTGTTTTACATAAAGCCTCAGAGGCAACACACTGCGGGGAAGTTTTTTAAACGAATAAATAAGTCATCACGGAGCAGCTGGCAAGAGGAGTATATTCCTCAGAGAGGAGAGAACTGAAAGGGAGCAAAAGTCCAAAGAAGAAATGGAATTGGGAACTGGGAATTTTCCCTTTCGTATATCCAATGCCGACCCTGGTAACGTAAATGCTGGTTTGTACACGAGCACATATAAGGGAGTAGGAGAAAGGGATGGAAAGCATTGCCTGGTCCAAGAAGGTTAGGCAGGCATCCAAAAACAAGCCCCAAACACTAAGATCCCCAAAAGAAGTGTGCATTTGCAGAAAATGAACAGTATATAAGGGAAATCTTCTTTCTGATTTAAATTGAGGTATAGTTGCTCTACAAATCATCAGTTACAGGTGTCCAATATGGTGATGCACAGATTTTAAAGGTTATACTCCATTTATAGTTATTGTAAAATGTGGGTTATATTCTTCGTGTTGTACAATACGTCCTTGTAGCTTATTCTAAACATAATAGTTTGTACCTCTTACTCCCCTCCCCCATCTTGCCCCTCCCCGCTGGTAACCACTAGTTTGTTCTCTAGATCTGTGAGTCTGCTTCTTTTTCTTATATTCACTAGTTTGCTGTACTTTTTTGATTCCACATATAAGTGATATCATACAAGGGAAGTCTTGTTGAAAAGTACATCGTTGAGAATACTTCCCAATCTGAGCTCGGTGTGGATGAAGAGAAATAAATGAATGAATGAACGAATGAATGAGAAAAAACCAGAATCTCCCCCCGATACGTCCAAGAAAATCCTTTACCTGTGTGTCTTTGCCACCAGAATTCATTCCATTTGTTTGCCTGAAAATCCTAAATTGAAACCATAGCTTAACATAGTTCTAAACTGGATGTACCTCCAAAGGCTTGGTAGAAACACACTGACACTTTCTTCAGAGGGATGCACTTCAAATGGAATCCTCAAAGAATTCCTATAAATACAGTGCCAGGAACACCAACTCATCTAAACATCCCCACACACAAAAAAACAAAAACCAAACAATCATCCAAGGAAAAGAGGCACCAGGAGAGAAGCAGAAACAAAAGAAACAACAACCCACAGAAAGAGGTCTGCAAATGCAAAAGCAGTCGGGCCCCTAAAAGTCCAAATGAAAAAGAAGTACGTGTAAAATATTAGAATAAATAAAATATGCATGGGAAATATGATGAAGAAACAAGGTCATATCCACAATTTTGCCAGCCGACTTGCAAAATGATTGACTTAAACAGCAAATGAAGAGAAAATTAGTAAGCCAGAGGGTAGACTGGGGCACATTAGAAAGAATGTTGCAAAAAAGACCCCCCCCCCAAAAAAGGGAAAGTAGGAAAGAGGCATTAAAAGACATAGAACAAAGGGGGTGAGAAATCACTGCCTACATGTAATTAGAGTTTTACAAAGACATGATAGAGAGATTGGGAAGAAGATAGTATCAAACGCATAATGATTAAGAAATTTCAAGAACAGAAGCAAGACACCATTGCCTGGATGGAGACACAACCTATCTGAGAGTGTAAATGAAAAAAAAAATCCAAGGCAAGGTATGTTGTCGTCAAAGAAGCAAAGAACACAGAACACAGATGTTAAAGGAGCTGTAGAGGGAAGAGCCACGTTTCTACCTTTAGTAGAAAAAAACTAGACTGTCTCCAGACTTCTCGTGGAAACGAGTAGCCACTGGAATTATGCATACCTTCAAAACTCTGAATGAAAATAACTGTCAACCTAGGATTGTATGTCCAGAGAAGCTCCTTTTAAGGCAAACAGGAAGTAAAGGTATTTTTAGACAACAAAAAGGAGAGGTCTGCCGATAACACTGCTTTCTTCAGTGAAGTCTAAAGGATGCATTAAATAATTAGAACAGATTCAATAAAGGATGCGTTAAAGAAAGAACATATTCAAAGAGAAATGCAGAGAATGCGGAGGGAGGGGGGAAGAAGCAAACGTGGGGAAAAATCTAAACAAAGTTTAGATTGTATAATGATACACATGAAGGGCTGCAGCAGCCTAACACTTGGGGATTTGATTCGAGTTGATACACACGAATGATGTAGATTACTTTAGGACTTAATATGTGCATTAAAGTATCTAGAGAAGTCATTAAAATCATGCACAGAGGGTATATATAACTTCTGGAAATGTAACAGGAAAAACTGGAGGGCTAGTTGCAAAGAATCAAAGAAAGGAGGATGGCTATGGAAGGGGAGACGTGTAAGATGAAAGAGAGGAGAAAGCGCACAGATACGTCAAGATCCTACCAAATGCTAATCAAATCAATTTTCCTATTCCAAGATAACAACTGGAGGACTGGGTTATCAGAAAATGCATCTGTATGCTGTTTGCAGAGAACACAGATGTAAGAAGCAACTAGATGGAAAAAGAAATGTCACATACCTGCTGCTCAAGAGTAGGTGGATGTAACTCTTGATATTGGAGAAAATGAACTAGAAGTCACAAAGGATTATTCCACGTAAAGAGGGTCAGTAGACATAGAAAACAAACTTATGGTTACCGAAGGGGAAGGGGTAAATTAGGTGTTTGGGATTAACAGATACAAACTACTATACATAAAATAGATAAACAAGGATTTACTGTGTAGCACAGGGAACTATACTCAGAATCCTATAATAACCTATAATGGAAGATAATCTGAAAAAAAATATATATATATAACTGAATCACTTTGCTGTATTCCAGAAACTAATATTATAAATCAAATTCAATTAAAAGAAAATACAGGGTAACTACGTATTGCTAAGAAGTTCACTGCTCCAGGAAGATACACCAAGTCTAAACTTGTTTATATTTACTAGCAGCGCATCAATACTTGAAGCACGTTTGGCGTAACAATGAGAACTCGACCAATCCATAACCTTAGTGAGTTAACTTTCTGCTCGTGGCAATTGGTACATTAAGCAGACTACATCAAGAGAAAACACGGAGCATTTGTATAGTACAGCTAACACACAATGAATACATTTCCTAAGGTGCATGTGTAGAACACGACTGCCCCCAAACCGGAGACTCAGCATGCGTCTTTGAGTCCCACAGAACTTTAACAGCAAATGAACACATCGCGAATTATAAAGCCAGTCTAAAGAAATGGGAGGACGAGTTACACAAAAGTTTGAAAATTAATCCCCTCTCTCCTCAGTAACCAGTGGGACCATGACAGCACGATCATTTAAATTAGAAAATATTGGAACTGAATGAAGGTGGAAATGGTACATCTTGAAACTAATTCGTCTACACTCAAACTAAGACGGAAAGGAAAGGAAAAGAAGCCACACACTTATAGAAGCTGTTTGCAATCATTTTAATTGACAAAACATTAGAATGCAGGATATATAGATATGTATATCTATGTATGAACCAACTGGGAAAAGCTGAATAGAAAAATCGACTAGTAAGTTATGGAAGAGAGTGGAGCGTCTGATGAACATGTTTGTTTCATGCTAATTTGACTGAAACAAACTAAACTTTTGAGAGAGGATTTTCCATCATTCTTACATTTATGAATAGTTTCCTTCTCAAAGGTTCACGGCAATAAATAGCTTTACTCTGAATGGTACATGTGTTTAAATGGGATACATTTTTATTTACTGCGTTTTCTGTAACTTCTGTTTTGCATCGTATTAATGTAATTCCCTCTGCTTCCTTTTGATCTGCCTCGCTCCAGGCCACAACTGGTCTTTGTTTTCCTTTAACCTTCCTGAATCATTTATTTTATCTATGCATTCTTAAGGGCTGAATTTAATCAGTATTTTTAAAGTGAAATCACTATCTTTCTGTCTTTATAGGTGATTGCAACTGATTCATTTACATTACCATGAGTGACACATATAGGAACACTTTCAAAATTTTGGTTTATGCGTTAAACATGATTTTACTGACGTTAGAATATGTAGCTTTTCATAGTAAGACATCATATGTATACAAACATATATAACACACATATAGATACCTGTAAAAACATACTATACGTATACACATATACATTTACATATGTACATATAGTGTGTTGTTGCAGGTATCTATGTATGTATATAAAGACACATGCACGCGTGCGCGCACACACACACTTATGATTTAACTTTCTGAAGGGATATCCATTTACTTTTTAAAAATATTCAGGTCTTCTGTCCACTTTTTAATTGAACTGTTTGTTTTTTATATTGTATGAGCTGTGTATATTTTTGGATATTAACCCCTTTATCGATTGTATCATTTGCAAATACTTTCTCCCAATCAGTAGGTTGTCTTGGCGTTTTGCCGATGGTTTCCTTTGCTGTGCAAAAGCTTTGAAGTCTAATCAGGTCCCATTTGTTTATTTCTGCTTTTGTTTTCTGAGCCTCAGGAGACAGATCCAAAAAGATATTGCTACATTTTATGTCAGTGTCCTGCCTGCGTTTTCCTCTAGGAGTTTTACAGTATGCCGGAACCAAAGCCCTTGGAAATGAGGGATTGCTCCTGAAAGACAATTGCAAACCATTCTGTTGATGTCCCCTCAGTGTGTTCCCAACTACAATACGAGTGGGAAACAATCTGAAACTCTTCCATGACGGAGGACAGCCCTCAACTGGCTCCTGTTGTTTTGCTTTGTTTTCACCAAAGATCCGTGTTTCTTTGGGCATTCGATACCGTTTGTTCCAGAGAGCTGATTAACTGTAAGTTCTATGAGCTATATCCACTCTACCCCACAGCCTTCTTGAGACATGAACCCACATCTAACAGACCTTTGCTCTATCCACAGCACTTAACTCCAGTGCCATGGACGATATGGTCCATCACTAACGGGTCAGCCCTGGCTACATCAGTGGACGGGTACTAGGGAGCATCAAGGTACGGTATGAGCATCGGGCAAGCACAATCCACTTTTTCACAGCGTTTAGACTTGAATGGATGTGGGAAACTATGGAGTTAGTCAATAAATGGTGAAAAAAGCAAACTTGTGAAAGCTTGTAGAACAGAAGTGGAAAAATGTTTACCGATCACTGACAATGTGAAAAGCAATGTATTAAACTTGCTATCGAGTTTTGCTTAAAAGTTAGTTTAGCAAGAAAGAATAGATTTTTTTTTCTTTCTCAGAGTGATGTTTTTGGTGTTTCCAGTCTCCTGGAGTGTGTTTCATGGTGAGTAGGGGGCGGGGAAAATGATGCAGGCAGAGACATTTCCTTGGGAGCTGGTATCTCGTCTGATCCCACAATTCTTTTCTTCTTCCCTTCATTCAAAAATGACTTTTTCTTTGTCTACCAGAAGCCCAGAACTCCTCTATGTCTTGGGGCACGTAGTGAGACAAAGTGGAAAAACACAGCCTTCCCTCAAGGAGTCAAGGTTTCGAGGCTAATACCGACAAGCTGGTTTGCAAGGTGTGTCCCTCAAGAAATAGTTACATGATACAGTGTCACGTTTTCTGAATATTCAGTGATATTAGAACTGATTTTTAAATGCTATTAAAAATTGGTGCTTTAAATTACATGTCTAAAAAGTGATAATTATAAATGAGTTGGGTTGTATATATACCTTTCTTACAAAAGTCTTTGAATGCCAAATGCCTCTGTTAATAGCAGCTATTAAACTGGTGAACGAATGACTTATACATATTAAATATAATCATTAGATATATATACACAGAAACATGCCCACACACCTCGATACCTTACTCCTTATAAGAATTTTCTGTAAGGAGAATTAGATAGACCTTTATAGCAACGGAAACCTTTGCAGACACTGAAACCATTATTACATAGAATATAACCATACAACCCATTTGGTTCACCTTAGCTGCACTTTCACAAGCCCTTAAACAGTTGTCTTATGGTAGAACTACAGAGGAACGTCGGCATGTCCTTACATTGGAGGATTTTTTCCCCCTCTGCATTTTTTTTTCATTCATAAATGACATTTGGTATATCATCGATGTGGCACTCATGGGAGTGGGGAAAGGCTGGTTGACACAATTTGATATCCGTTAGAGGAAAATGAAATTTGACTTCCAACCTCATACTCCGTCATCACCTGCATGCTACACACGCACATTAGAAAATTTCCTGCATTTGTACGTTTGGACGCATGACATACGAATGTTCATAGAAATACTGTGTGTAAGAGTAAAATTTAAAAAAATCAAAACAACACAAGTCCATAAAGAGTAGAATGAAGAAATAAAGTGTGGGATGTTTAGCCAGTGAAATACTATAGTGCCATGACCCCCTCTGCATTTTTAAAAAATAATTTTTATTGGAGTAGATTTTTAATGTTGTGTTAGTTTCTGCTGTACAGCAAAGTGAATCTGTTATTCCTATACATGTATCCACTGTTTATTAGATTCCTTCCCCATGTAGGTCATTACAGAGTATTGAGTAGAGTTCCCTGTGCTATACAGTAGGTCTAAACCAGATAGTTGCCTCTTTGCTTTTCTTGTTTTTTCATTGTCGCTTTTCTTAACTCATTAAAGTCACTTCGAAGCCAGTCCCCATTTTCCTTTGTCATAAACGAACCTATTTTGTTCAAGGATGAAAGTGTCGTTTTATAGAGAAAAAATGGTCGAATGTTGGGGATTTCATACGTATAAATGTGTACTGGGGCTAGTTGCCTTTAAAAAAAGAGGGCATACAGCTTAATTCAAGCCTACATCGATCTAATTCTGAGGAGACTTGGTTATTCCTTTATTAGTCATATTGTTCTTTTTTCTGTACACGGGCCTCTCACTGCTGTGGCCTCTCCCGTTGCGGAGCACAGGCTCTGGACGTGCAGGCTCAGCGGCCATGGCTCACGGGCCCAGCCGCCCCGCGGCATGTGGGATCTTCCCGGACCGGGGCACGAACCCGCGTCCCCTGCATCGGCAGGCACACTCTCAACCACTGCGCCACCAGGGAAGCCCGGTTATTCCTTTATTAACTTCATAAAAATGTTTTTATATGTCAGCACTTTTATTAGGAGCTGAAAGCAGAGGGAATATTTTCCTAAAAAGGCTCTAAATACATGTGGGGATAAGATGGGAATATTTTGGCTAAGGTTGGACCTGAGACAGCATGTGCAGTGGCTTATGCCCATCTTTTCCTGCATCTTCAGCAACCCTTTCACCCCAGCTGTTCCTCCAGCCCTCAGAAGCCCCTGTCCCGGGGGTGCTGTTGCCTTTTCCCCTGCTTGGTCTGTCCATGAACTTGCTTGTGGACAGCGTACCGCAGCTGGCTGTGAGCCTGACTTTACTTCACCCTGGCAAGCTGTGTCCCTCTTGGGGCTGCTGCCTTCTAGCCAAATCCTAGATCAACTGCACAAAACTCAGCCAGCTGCCCTCTTCCGCATATGCACAGCACAACGCCTTATCAGAAGGATATTTGTGCCATGGTTCATGAACCCCTAGACCCCAGTGACCCCACGGTAAGCGTCTGCAAGATAGCAGGTGTGTAAGATCGAGTTACTCTGCCTGGAGGGCGACTCCCAAACAATCCAAAATCATCCCGTTAAGACACAACGGATCCAGGGGAAGGATCAGAGAATAAGGCAAGGAGGTACGTGTGCTTCTGCCTGTAGGTAGGAACAAAGCATGATCCTAATCACGGTGTAGATTTGTGGATGTAAAAGTTTACAGAGACTTGGCTGTACTGCAGGTGGTACTTCTTCAGTACGGTTTAACTTTTCCTGTTCTGAATGGCTTATGTTCACGTTAACTAAAGAATCTGAGTAGACAGAAAGGAAACAAAAGACTATATGTGCATTATATATACTTACATATGTATATTTAACATATGTACCTTGATTTATGATATAATCATAGCCTCAAAAATTTGCAACTGTAATATGGTTATAAAAAGGTGATACACAGCACAAAAACAGAATTATACATCAGTGGCACAGGATAGAAAACCCAGAGGTAAACCCATGCACCTATGGTCACCTAATCTATGACAAAGGAGACAAGAATATACAGTGGAGAAAAGACAGTCTCTTCAATAAGTGGTGCTGGGAAAACTGGACAGCTACATGGAAAAGAATGAAATCAGAACACACCCTCACTTCATGCACAAAAATAAACTCAAAATGGATTAGAGACCTAAATGTAAGACAGCACACTATAAAACTCAGAGGAAAACATAGGCAGAACACTCTTTGACATAGATCACAGCAAGATCTTTTTTGACCCACCTACTAATGAAAATAAAAACAAAAATAAACAAATGGGACCTAATGAAACTTAAAAGCTTTTGCACAGTAAAGGAAACAATAAACAAGACGAAAAGACAACCCTCGGGAGAAAATATTTGCAAACAAAGCAAGGGACAAAAGATTAATGTCCAGAATATACAAACCACTCAGGTAGCTCAATATCAAAACAAACAATCCAAGCAAAAATTGGGCAGAAGACCTAAATAGACATTTCTCCAGAGAAGACATACAGATGGCCAAGAGGCACATGAAAAGATGCTCAACATCGCTAATTATTAGAGAAATGCAAATCAAAACTACAATGAGGTATCACATCACATTGGTCAGAATGGCCATTATCTAAAAATCTAGAAACAATAAATGCTGGAGAGGGTGTGGAGAAAAGAGAATCCTCTTATACAGTTGGTGGGAATGTAGACTGGTGCAGCCACTATGGAGAACAGTATGGAGGTCCCTTAAAAAACTTTAAAAATAGAACTACCATCTGACCCAGCAATCCCACTACTGAGCATATACCCTGAGAAAACCGTAATTCAAAAAGACACATGCACCCCAATGTTCACTGCAGCACTATTTACAGTAGCCAGGTCATGGAAGAAACCTAAGTGTCCATCGACAGAGGAATGGATAAAGAAGATGTGGTACATATATAGAATGGAATCTTACTCAGCCATAAAAAGGAACGAAATTGGGTCATTTGTAGAGATGTGGATGGACCTAGAGACTGTCATATCATACAGAGTGAAGTAAGTCAGAAAGAGAAAAACAAATATCATATATTAATACATATATGTGGAATCTAGAAAAATAGTGCAGATTAACCTATCTCCAGGGCAGGAATAGAGACACAGACATAGAGAACGGACGTGTGGACATGGCAGGGGGATGGGGGGCAGGGGAGGGTGGGATGAATTGGGAGAATAGGTTTGACATAAATACACTACCATGTGTAAAATAGGTAGCCAGTGGGAACGTGCTGTATAGCACAGGGACCTGAGCTTGGTGCTCTGTGGTGACCTAGATGGGTGGGATGGGGGTGGGGTGGGAGGTCCAAGAGGGAGGGGATGTATGTATACATAGAGCTGAATCACTTCATTGTACAGAAGAAACTAACACAACATTGTAAAGCAATTATACTCCAATAAAAAAAAGGTGATACACATATGTGTGTATACATAAATGCGCATATATATGTATATATAAACATATTCTTGTTACATGCAAAGGTATAATTGCGTATAGATACTTATAACTGCAACTATACTTCTGCGTGCAACAAGGACATATATTTAAATTAGCTAACCTAGAGATTACCATACTGAGTGAAGCAAACCAAATATCATACGATATCACTTATATGTGGAATCTAAAAAAAATTATACAAATGAAATTATACGCAACAGAAATAGACACACAGACATAGAAAACAAACTTATGGTTATCAAATGGGAAAAGGTGGAGTGAAAAATTAGGAGTATGAGATTAATAGAGACTCACTACTATACATAAAATACATAAACAAGGACTTACTGTAGAGCACAGGGAACTATACTCAGTATTCTCTAATAACCTATGATGGAAAAAAGCCTGAAAAAGAATGAATATATGTGCATATGTGTAACTGAATTGCTTTGCTGCACTCCTGAAACTAATGGAACATTGTAAATCAACTATACTTCTTTTTTTTTTTTTTGTGGTACGCAGGCCTCTCACTGCTGTGGCCTCTCCCATTGTGGAGCACAGGCTCCGGACGCGCAGGCTTAGCGGCCATGGCTCACGGGCCCAGCCGCTCCGCGGCATGTGGGATCTTCCCAGACCGGGGCACGAACCCGTGTCCCCTGCATTGGCAGGCGGACTCTCAACCACTGCGCCACCAGGGAAGCCCTCAACTATACTTCTGTTAAAAAAAAAAACCTCACTACTGAAAAAATAAATTAGACAACCTAAATTCTGATATAATTTAAATGTGATACATATACGTATTGTATAAAATTGTCTTTGCAAGTAACAATAATGATGCATTTAAATCAACTTGCTTAAATAGTTGTGATACAAATACATACATGTATTCATATACACACAATTATGCCTTTGCAGGTAACGATAACAAAGGTATTTATTCCATTATGTGGCAGGCACTGAACAAGGCTCCAGAAACATAACTGTGAAAGAATATTCATTAATTCATATTTGCCTCAAAGATGGTAATGTACTTTTGCTTTCATGGTAAAGGATTATTTTGAAGTACACTTAAAACATAAAACTATTTTATAGGAGGGTTTGATTTCCCATATTGTGTAAATCCAGTCTTTTCATTTTGCATCACAACAATTTAACTAACGTCGTAACTTCACTTCATGTTGGGTGCGTGCTTTGTAACCTGGTGGGGAGCCAGGTCTGGTATTCAGTCTTGGCTTCATTTCTAAATTGCTATGAAACTTTAGGAAAGTCATTTTATCCTCTGATTCTCTTCTAGTTTTTCATGTGAAAAATGCAAATAAAAACACAGATCTCGTGGAGCTGCAGAGGAATTAAAAATAATTGACGTGAGATTTTTACCTAGATGTGGAAGACCTGAAGTAGCGGGTTAAAATATTTTGACTCTCATTCCGTAGGCAACAGGCAAAAAAGTACAGGATTTGGGGAAGGTGGACACAGTTACAATACATCTTACTTAGGAAGTGTTGCGTTCCCTAAGCAGAAATGGGGGAGTGAAAAAGTGCCAACTCACAGCATCAGAATATCAAAAGACCACATGTAGACAGAGTGAACTGGGGACATCTGTTGAGATCCTCTAAACCGAAAAGCAATGATTAAATTTTTCATTTGCAACCTGAAATGGAATTTTCAAACTCATTAGAGAAACTTAAATAACATGAGAAACGATAAAAAATAAAAAAATAGATGACTGTTCCACGGAATCTGAATTATGCAGCTACTGTTACTATCTCGAAGATGAAAACTAACCGTGAAAATGACAAACCATCCTACTGTGGATTTTATTAAGCTCGACAGAGAAGTTCAACTTTACGCAGTTAAGAAATGATAGAATCCATTCTCTCTTCTATTTATTTAACAGATATTTTAGTAAGAGTCTTCAGTACGCTGGAGACCATGAGAGACAGCGAGGTTCATAAGCTTTGGTCCCCCAAGAGAATAAAAATTCAGTGAATAAGACAAAAGAATAAAGAATAAGCCAGATATAGGGCATCCATCATACACAACTTCTGTATATGTTCATTGGAAGGAAAAAGGACATTTGTTACGGTGAGCGGAAGCAATGCAAAGAGGAAATAATTTTTTTAAATAAAGATAAAAAGAGCAAACGGAGTGGATGAGGGGCTGCTGGTGAGACTTCAGGAAAATAGGATCCGTTGCAGCTGACAGAGAGAGCAAGACGGGGCGATGACCAATGGGTTTGGCCACAAGGAGATCATGGGGAGAAATTGTAAAACATGGCTCTGCGGGGGCTTCCCTGGCGGTCCAGTGGTTGGGACTTCACCTTCCAATGCAAGGGGGGTGGGTTCGATCCCCGGTTGGGGTGCGGGGATCCCACATGCCTTGCAGCCAGAAAACGAAAACACAGAACAGAAGCAATATTGTAACAAATTCAATAAAGGCTTAAAAAAATATGGCTCTGTGGCGTCCTGGGGACCGTGGTCTGATAGGAATGGACTCGAGAGAATACAGGTGCAGAAAGAAGGTGACGAATGCACTCACACGACCGAGGAACTCTTCTGAGGAGGGTTGCAAAGAAAGATGGGGTATGTGCTAGAGCTTTGTTTAAAAAGTATCGTAAAATGAGAGAGGGGATGGTGTAACTTCTGGTGGGAGTAATCAAGGACAGAGTTGAATGTTTGGGGGTTGCAGGTGAGGGCTGAAAATCTTGGCCACTTGCCAAGCGTGTAAGCTTCAGCGAGTTAACTTATTTCTAGAGTCCATCATATCCTTGTGTACAAAGAAGAATGAGATCCATCTTGAAGGGTCACTGAGGAGATGCGAGAAAAACAGAAAATGCACCCAAGACAAAACACAGATGTGTCTTGGAGATGAGGGCAGTGTTGAGGAAGAAGAGGTGGTTAAGGTAAAGATTCAGGAAGAAGCACCAGAGGGGGACGACGAGGAGGCAGAAGAGGTTAGGAGGAGATGAAGAAACAAGCAGGAAGGAGGTCAGAGAAGCGAGGAATCAACAGGAGAGGAGAAAGGCCAGAAAAAGCAGAGAGAAGACGACGGCACCAGTCTATTGTTTGGAAATGTCACTTTACATTGAACGCAGGAGGGAAAGGTGAAGACATTAGTTACGGGGCTGTACGTGTAGTGAACACTAGGATAAAAGTATGTGATGATGCTAACGTACGTGTAGTGAACACTAGGATAAAAGTATGTGATGATGCTAACGTGCACTGGGTGGCAAATTAAAAAAAAAAGAAAAAAATGAAGGGATTTCACATTTCCTTTGAGAATATTACTGAGAACACTGTCAATGCCAGGGGAATGCTAGAATCCCAAGGGAAGAGCAGACTTACTTCCCTGGTGGCACGGTACCGAAGAATCCGCCTGCCAATGCAGGGGACACGGGTTTGAGCCCTGGTCCGGGAAGATCCAACGTGCCGCGGAGCCACTAAGCCCGCGAGCCACAACTACTGAGCCCACGTGCCACAACTACTGAAGCCCGCATGCCTAGAGCCCGTGCTCCGCAACAAGAGAAGCCATTTCAATGAGAAGCCCGCGCACTGCAACAAAGAGTAGCCCCCGCTCGCCGCAACTAGAGAAAGCCCACGTGCAGCAATGAAGACTCAACACAGCCAAAAATTAATAAATAAATTTTAAAAAACAAACCAAAACAAACGAACAAAAACACCCCCAAAGAGGACACTTATCACCTGAGCCAGCTGGGGGTCCACTGGGAGAAGGTGGCCTCCGACAGGACTAAATCCATGGATCAGCGACTAACCCTGATGTATTTCCTCTTCTCTCGTGGCAACATGTATGCCTTTCTTCTCCGACTTTCCTCCCCCTCCCTGTCCTTCTTCTTCTGCAGCTGCTGCTGCTTCTGCTTCTGCTACTCATCTCCCCCTCCTTCTCCCCCGGGGAGAAAAACAATCTAAGCTTTTCTCTTGAGCTTGATACATTTGAGATCTTCTGAGATGATCAAATGGGGAGACCACAAAAGTCAACTGATTTTATAAAATGAGAGTCTAGAAAGGAGGCCCTCGGGCACAACAAAGGAGAAATCAACTGATGGAGATGAGATTTAAAACATGGAAATAGAAACAATAGCCAAGACATGGAAACAAAGTAAGTGTCCATCACAGAGGAATGGATAAAGAAAATGCGGTACAAGTACACAATGGAATATTACTCAGCCATGAAAAAGAATGAAATAATGCCATTTGCAGCAACATGGGTGGACCTGGAGATCATCATACTAAGTGAAGTCACATAGACAAAGACAAATACCATATGATATCACTTATATGTGGAATCTAAAATACGACACGCATGAACACATATATGAAACCGAAACAAGACTCACAGACAGAGAGAACAGGTGTGTGGTTACCAAGGGGGAAAGAGGGGAGGGATAAATTAGGAGTTTGGACTTAACATATATAAAATATATAAATTACTATATATACAATAAACAACAAGGTCCTACTGTATAGCACAGGGAACTATACTCAATATTTTGTAATAACCTATAATGGAAAAGAACCTGAAAAGAATGTGTATGTGTATAATGCCCTCAAAAACTCTAGCCACGGATAAGAATTGGGGTAAGAAAAGGATGTGGGGGGGGGGGCGTCCAGAGAGGCTTAACTTTGGGGCCAATGTGTCTGCAATACGTCTAGCGTATATATCTCTCATAATACGTAAAAGATAATTGAAAGAAAAAAAAACTGGGTGACAAAGCTTCAGGAGGCCCACTCAGTTTTTTCTCTCTGCTACGTCAAAGTACAACAAATTTAGAAGCTTTAACTGCCAGTCATTTATTATGGCACAGTTGCCATGGGTCAGCAGTCAGGGCCCAGGGCAGAAGATCTAAACAGACATTTCTCCAGAGGAGACATACAGATGGCTAAAAAGCACATGAAAACATGCTCATCATCACTAATTATCAGAGAAATGTGAATCAAAACTACAATGAGAGCTTCCCTGGTGGCGCAGTGGTTGAGAGTCCGCCTGCCGATGCAGGGGACACGGGTTCGTGCCCCGGTCCGGGAGGATCCCACATGCCGCGGAGCAGCTGGGCCCGTGAGCTATGGCTGCTGGGCCTGCGCGTCCGGAGCCTGTGCTCCGCAACGGGAGAGGCCACAACAGTGAGAGGCCCTCGTACCGCAAAAACAAAACAAAACAAAACTACAATGAGGTATCACCTCACACTGGTCGGAATGGCCATCACCAAAAAGTCTACAAACAATAGATGCTGGAGAAGGTGTGGAGAAAAGGGAACCCTCCTGCGCTGTTGGTGGGAATGTAAACTGATACAGCCACTATGGAGAACAGTATGGAGGTTCCTCAGAAAACTAAAAATAGAGCTACCATATGATCCAGCAATCCCACTTCTGGTCATATATACAGAGAAAACCATAATTAGAAAAAGTACATGCACCCCAATGTTCATAGCAGCACTATTTACAATAGTCAGGACATGGAAGCAACCTCAATGTTCACTGATAGATGAATGGATAAAGAAGATGTGGTACATATTATACAATGGAATATTACTCAGCCATAAAAAAGAATGAAATAATGCCATTTGCAGCAACATGGATGGACCTAGAGGTTATCATACTAAGGGAAGTAAGTCAGACAGAAAAAGACAAATATCATATGATATTGCTTATATGAAGAATCTAAAAAAAAAAACCATACAAATGAACTTATTTAGAAAATAGACTCACAGGCTTGGGGAACGAACTTATGTTTACCAAAGGGGAAAGCATAGGGAGAGAGGAGGGATAAACTGGGAGACTGGGATGAACACATGCACACTACTATGTATGACAGGTAACCCACAAGGACCTGCTGTATAGCACAGGGAACTCTACCCAGTATTCTGTGATAACCTATGAGAAAAGAATCTAAAAAAGAATGAATATATGTATTTGCATCATGGAATCACTGTGCTGTACACCTGAAAGTAACACAGCATTGTCAATCAACTCTACTCCAATAAAGTGAAAATAAAAAAACAGAAGTCTGGGCCCTGCGTGGATGCGATGTGTCCTCTGTTCAGAGTCTCACAGGGTCAAAATCAAGGTGTCAGCAGGGCTGTGATCCCTCACACAGGCTCTGGGGAAGTCCGGCTTCCGAGTTCATACATTATTGTCTGAATTCACTGCCACGCGGTTGTACAGCAGAAGTCCCGGCTGTCAGCTCTGTGCCTGCCTTGCTGCTTAAGGCTGTCCTCACTCTCAAGAAATGGCAGGTTGAACCCTTCTGACGCTATAAATCGCTCACACATTTTTTCCTGCCACAGTATCTCTACCCTATAAACCAAGATAGTTCTCTGCTGTTAAGACCTCATGGGATTAGACTGGATTTACCTAAATAATCTAGGACTCTCTCCCTATGTAAGATTCTGAAATTTAATTACATCTGCAATTTCCCTTTTACCATGGCATGTTAACGTAGTCACAGATTGCTGGGCTTACTAATTTTTTTTATCATTTCCTTATGCCAATTGAAAAAGAAATGCACGCTATAGAAGTCGAGAATTACGCTTCGTTCGGCAGACATCCTGAGACCTTAAGCCCAGGAGACAGTCTCTCTGGTAGCTCTGGGGGACAGCTCCAAAGAGGTAGGGGAGGAGCCTGGATATATACGAGGTTTTGCAACAAAAACCAGGTAGTAGGAATGTCAAAAGATTACTGTTAATTAAAGAAAAAACAAACACCTCAAGTTAAAGATGTATGGGAAGATGCAAGAGTCTGGCCTCATTAAAGCCATTCCTTTGATATGCGCCTTAGCTACCTAGGGCCAGCATCCTGCTTTTCTCCATCCTGAATCCCCTCAGGGTGCATATTTGGGGTGATGCAGTGGCTGAGGGCTTGATGGCCTCAACATCCTTTGTTTAGTGATATGTCAGGTGACTTTCTTTGTCCATACTTATATCCTAAGTTGTTTATTTCTTTAAAACTAAAATATAAATATTCATTCCAAATTCCTCTCTAGTTTGTCTTCTGTAGAGGTTCAAAAGCTTCGGAGAACACCAGACAGCCATGCCTACCTACAGTGAAATGGCTAAAAGCAACCCAGCTAATTTTTCCAAGGTACAAGGTGACATCTTAACTACTTTTTCTTAGTCCAAGACGACTCACTTCTGCTGTGGCCACAGTCAACCTTCTTTCTACAACAGAACTTCACTGCCTCAAATCCCACATTTTCTTAAGGCAGCCGGTTCCCTTGACATGTCTTTTGAAGCAATGATTATGATCAGAGCCCATGTAATTCTGTCACTGTTTTCAAAGAAGGAGTTTAATCTAATAACTTATTACATCGTTGGTTCTCGCCGCAGCAGGTCTGAAGGATATTCAAGGTAAACCATCTCACATCAGCATTCGGCGGCTGGATACCCTTACCCTTCCTAATGAAAATTTATTTCAGGCTAGTAACACATTCTGCTCTCCGTTATATTGTTAAGGAGCTCTTCACGTGGGCTTTTTTGATATGCTGAGTTTATAACCAATAGTTTATGCTTGCCTGTTTTCCATTTAGAAATGAATGGCAAATAGATGAAGCCCTAAAGAAGAAAATTGGATTTTTAAATCACTCAGTTGTCTTATTAGGGAAAAAAAAAAAAAAAAAGAACTAACCAGGTGATGGTTCACACTCGGTGTTAAACCAGATACGCATTAACTCTACCGAAGATGGAAACCACAATGCCACTATTTAATTGGCCATGTCTTTGCTGTCTTGCTTTGTCTCTAGGAAGTAAACTTAGATTTACAAAATTACCAAGTGTCAGACCACTCGATCCGTTGCAGTGCTTGCAAATTAAAATTCCTTTAGGGCCAATGCTAATAATAAGGGACATGATGGGGCATGTAGGATACTGATGATGTATGTTGGGCTTAAAGTACCTGCAGGTTCAATATTTTAAAAAATCCAATTTGCAGGCCAAATGAAAAATACTTGTGAACTCAGACAGTCGATCTGTCACCTGCTTTGGCCCCAAGTCCAACCTCTACCTATATCATACCCCTTCTGTCTCAGTCATAGTTTCCTCAGATGCCAGTGGTTGATGCCACCTGGGGGACAGGCATCCCTTTAGTGAGGGGTTGTCCCCTGTTCTTATTAACTGTGACGAAGGTGGAAGATGGTGGTCAATCATGGAATCAGGCAGGAGCGAGGCAGCACACGAAGTGGCATGTAAATAACATGTGTCACCCACTGCCTTGCTACCCTCCAGTCTCCCTTGGGGCTTCCTGGAGCAATGTTCTGGAATTCCATCCCCCAGGCATCTGGGGCTTTCTCTGCATCTTTGCTGAATGTCTTCACTCAATGGGAATGTTCTCTGGTCCCCACAGCATCACCTCTTGCCTGTGTTCCCAATATCTTTTACATAAAAAAAACACCACCAACAGCAGTAACACATCTCCGTTTTTGGAGACAGGACCTTTTTTAAACACACTGTCTCGAATTGGAAGTCTGCAGAGATCTCTTTTCTGATCGGTTGTGGATTCCTCGTATCATCGACAGATGAGTGGATAAAGAAGACGCGGTGCATATACACAACGGAATATTACTCAGCCATAAAAAGAATGAAATAATGCCATTTCCAGCAACATGGATGGACCTAGAGATTGGCATACTAAGCGAAGTAAGTCAGACACAGACAATTATCATATGCTATCACTCATATGTGGAATCGAATTTAAAAAAATGATACACATGAACTTACTTACAAAACAGAAACAGACTTACAAACATAGAAAACAAACTTAGGGTTACCAAAGGGGAAAGGGGGGGAGGGATGAATCAGAAGGCGGGTATTAACACACACACACTACTATATATAAAATAGATGAACAACAAGGACCTACTGTAGAGCACAGGGAAGTATACTCAATATTTTCTAATAACCTATATGAGAAAAGTATCTGAAAAAGAATGAAAATACCTACATATATATATATATATATATATATATATATATATATATATAGCTGAGTCACTTTACTGCACACCTGAAACTCACACAACATTGTAAATCAACTAGACTCTAATAAAATGAAAAAGAAAAAGAAAAGCTGATTTCGCCATGGGTGGCAGGCACAATGGGACACGGCTACTTCTGGAAATACATGCATTACGGATGCATCCTGAAGCCAGCAGCTCCAGGGTCAGGGGAGGGGCGACCCTAAGCATCTATTGATGTAATTTCTGAAGGCAAGTCTTCGTGCCAACTGATTACAAGTTTATTCATACTTGGTTCCCTTGCTGTAACAAGGGGTGTGTTTTTGGTCATTGTTTTTGTTGCAGGTGTGTTTCTGCTAATGCTTTACTTTTTCCTTCTGCTGTCCTGAATCTGATGAGCACTTCTTTCTAACCATTCTTGTCCGTGCCACACTGCGTTGACGTTCCTAATATCCTATGGCTTTGGATATATATATTTTTTTGCCCCCGATGCTAAATAAAGACTAAATGATTTTAAAGTTGGTGCACACTCATTGGAAGAGAAAAAGCAGTGCATAAATGTGCCGTTACTGTTATTTGTGGAAAATGGTTATGCTGATGGATACGTTGCAGATTGTTGATTCCTTGAACAAAATGGCATTGTAACGATGCACCATTTGGGGGAGGGGTGGTAAAGACACTTTCCTACGGCTTAGGTAGTCGTTTCGATTATTTCTAAATACTACTTCCCTGTGATACAATACACCAAGGCTTCCGACACATTCTTCAAGCAGAATCTTGAATCTGTGGGCACTGACAAATGGAATTCTGTCGCAGTGACGATCTGCTTTGGGTCACAATGATTTATTTCCCCATGGAGTCGTTAAAAGGCTGTACCAAGACAGGATCCCGAGGAAACGGAAAGGAGAGTTTGGCTTCAAGAAGTTTTATAAAATTCACAGATGCCTACAGTAACGCAGTGAAAACTAACCTTAGAGTCAACGTATGCTCACTCCATCACTTTAGACATAAGAAAATAGGCTACAAGGAGCCGCTGGCGGTTATTAATATTTTGGGGTCACGGAGCCTCTGAGCATCTGATTAAAATTACGAGCCTTTGCCTAAACCAATGCATAGGTGCATCAAACACTGTACGTTCTCTTTGAGTCTCCAGGGACTCGCTAGCGAATTTTATCACTGGACTTCAAGAACCCTGAGGTTGCATGGTGTATCTGAGGCCACTCAGGTGGGTCTCATGAGATCCCTGAAGAAAAGCGTCTTCGGCTGGAATGGAAACCACGTACTGCAGGAATAGGGGACCGCAGGTGCCGCCTTCACAACTAATCTTCCCTATAAAGTGGACGGAACCTTCAAACTCTGCCCCAAATACTGACACACTTACCTCAAACATGCTCATTTTCAAGTGACAATTTAAAATTGATAATGGGTGTGAAACTGGGATTTTTTAAAGTCCTAACTGCTTTGTTTCGGTGTTCTGCTTTCCTCTTTATTTACTTCGGGCAACTACATTCCTAGTGTGTGTAAGATACTCATCACTGAGAATAAAAAGATAAATAAACCCTATTTTATCCATGAGAGGGTCACCATCTGCTGGGGACAGCAGGATATAGTGTCTAAAATAAAACCCTTGTTCCAAAGACCCTGAGTTACATTCTACTCCTCAGATCTGAAAGCCCTTTAATATTCTCAATATTCTTGCTGATATCTTCATGTTCTTCCAAGAGGTGAAAATAAAAATTTTGTTAATTGATACCATGTGTGTCATTCCAACACACACACACACACACACATATATGTGTATCTTTCTTAGAATGAGACATTACACATTATTTCAAACAAAGGTACCCATAATTGTCCCAATTCAAAAGGTATGCCAGCCAAAAAATCCCCCTCAAATCCTCAGGGTTGATCTTTTTTTTTTTTTTTTGGCATCATTTCTGCCCAAGGTCCTAACCTCCATCCTTTTGAAACAAATGCACAATTTGGGGGCAAAAGTCACTGTCTAACTCTGACCTCACCTCCCACACTTGACAAGTTTTAAAGTCTCTTGTGCTTATATATTATTTATATTTTATGTAAATATAACATATTTATAAATATATGTAAAAAATATTTATATTTTTAAAAATTTAAGGTTAGACCAGCAAAATGAATTACTCCACTTTTGGCAAGAACTTAATACATATTTAGAGTTTGTAAAAAATAAACTCAACATGGTTTAAAGACTTAAATATAAGACATGACACCATAAAACGCCTAGAAGAGAACACAGGCAAAACATTCTGTGACATGAATTGGACCAATGTTTTCTTAGGTCATTCTCCCAAGGCAATAGAAATAAAAGCAAAAATAAACAAGTGGGACCTAATGAAACTCACAAGCTTTTGCACAGCAAAGGAAACCATACACAAAATAAAGACAACCTATGGACTGGGAGGAAATATTTGCAAACAATGCAACCGACAAGGACTTAATTTCCAAATATACAGACAGCTCATACAACTCAATAATGAAAAATCAAACAACTCAATCAAAAAAATGGGCCAAAGACCTAAACAGACATTTCTCCAAAGAAGACAAAGAGCTGGCCCACAGGCATAAGAAAAGATGCTCATCATCACTAATTATCAGAGAAATGCAAAAACTACAATGAGGTTTATCACCTCACACTGGTCAGAATGGCCATTATCAAAAAGTCTACAAATAAAAAATGCTGGAGAGGGTGTGGAGAAAAGGGAACCCTCCTGCACTGTTGGTGGGAATGTAAATTGGTGCAGCCACTAGGGAGAACATGATGCAGGTTCCTCAAAAAACTAAACATAGAACTACCATATGATCCAGCAATCCCATTCCTGGGCATATATTCAGAGAAAATTCTAATTCAAAAAATACATGCCCCCCTATATTCACAGCAGCACTGTTTACAATAGCCAGGTCATGGAAGCAACCTAAATGTCCATCGACAGAGGGATGGATAAAGAAGATGTGGTATAAATATACAACAGAGTATCACTCAGCCATTAAAAAGAAGGAAGTAATGCCATTTGCAGCAACGTGGATGCAACCAGAGATGATCATGCTAAGTAAGCCAGAGGAAGAAAATATCATCTATTACTTGTATGTGGAATCTAAGAAAAATGACACAAGTGAATGTATTTACAACACAGAAATAGACTCACAGACATAGAAAACCAATGTATGGTTACCAAAGGGGAAGGGGGTGGGGGATAAGTTAGATGTTTGGAATTAACAGATACACACTACTATATATAATACAGATAAACAACAAGGCCTTACTGTAGAGCATAGGGAACTATATACAATATCTTGCAATAAACCATAATGGGAAAGAATATGAAAAAGAATATGTGTATGTATGTATAACTGAATCACTATGCTGTACACCGGAAACTAACACGACATTGTAAATCAACTCTACTTCAGTAAAAGGAGTATGTGGTTGTTTATACTGAATATCATATAATATGTGAAAAACGTGAATGTTCTAAGCATTAGCTCTTTTTTTTTTTTTTTTTTTTTTTTTTTGCGGTACGCAGGCCTCTCACTGCTGTGGCCTCTCCCGTTGCGGAGCACAGGCTCCGCGTGCGCAGGCTCAGCGGCCATGGCTCACGGGCCCAGCCGCTCCGTGGCATGTGGGATCTTCCCGGACCAGGGCACGAACCCGTGTCCCCTGCATCGGCAGGCGGACTCTCAACCACTGCGCCACCAGGGAAGGGAAGCCCTCTAATCATTATCTTAATACTCAGGAACACCTTAAAGTTAAAAAGAACATGGAATATGGTCTTCATTTCCATGAACTCTGTTTTCAAATTCTTCTGGAATGGGTAATTCCTATTGTACACTGATTTTAAAAAATGTAAAACTGCGTGTCGGATAAAGCAGTTTCATTGACATTGTGCAAATATCGCTGTAGAAAATAATTATGTCCACTCAAGCTTAAAGCATTAAAACTTTATTCTCCTATCATTGTCACAAAAATAAAAGCCATGGATAAAAACTGAGATTTATTTTGTAGCTGAGAAAACACAGAAATCTAGTATTCAGATTACAGGCTGACTAAAGACTTAACTTTGCATTAGGAATTATGAAATGACCACAGTCGTCACACTAGGAAATGTATGCTATGCTCACAAAGGTTTTCCACATGATAAGGCATTGATTATTATCAACATCAATAAGGAGCGTTTGGTGGTTAAAAAAAGAAAAGAAAAGAAAAGAAAAAAGAACATTTTGGCTCAAGAAAGTTAGTTAGACAATTTTTGGAAGAAGGAAATTATAAAATAAAATATGCACGATTGTTTCAAATTACAGCCCAATTAAAACCTCTGAAGAAAACTCTACAACACCAACACCTGGCTTCATTCAACTGACTCACAAATAAATACGTTAAGTCAGAAACCACAAGTGGAAAGACAAGGCATTTGATAAATAGTCTAGTAAATTCTATGAAATCCCCCTTTTAGAGGTGGCTCATATGGGAAAACAAGACACGGATGGGAGATGAATTTAATCTCAGAAGTTTTCACTTCCAATGCACAAGAAATAAATGGAAATGATACAGTTTCATTTTTTCTTTCTTTTTTTAAAAATAAATTTATTTATTATGGCTGTGTTGGGTCGTCGTTGCAGCGGCAGGCTTCTCATTGCGGTGGCTTCTCTTGTTGCAGAGCACGGGCTCTAGGCGCGTGGGCTTCAGTAGTTGTGGCACATGGGCTCTAGAGCACAGGCTCAGTAGTTGTGGTGCACGGGCTTAGTTGCTCCGCAGCATGTGGGATCTTCTGGCGCCAGGGCTAGAACCCCTGTTCCCTGCCTTGGCAGGTGGATTCTTAACCACTGGGCCACCAGGGAAATCCTGATACAGTTTCTTTTTAACTGCAAATTCTGTATTTTGAGTTTAATAAGATCGTTGCTCATTGGATGGAACTGGAACTGGTTTTGAGTTACTTTGGCATATCCGAAAATTGTCTGGATATCTATGAAAATATTCTGTTCACTGTGAAAATTGAGATTCCTCTTAGAAATATTTCACTCAGGTAAACAGATGAGCAAACCAGGAAAAATGGACCCCGCACTTAAGGTTTGCATTTTTAAAATTGAGCTTGGAATCTCAAATGTGCGAACATGTGGGTTTTGTAGGGACGGGCTCTCTTCTTAGTGGCCTTGAATGAACTCAGCCCACTGATTTGTTAACAACACTCCCCAAGGCGCACTCAGGCTCTGTCTCCGAATTCTTTCACCCAGGGTACTTTCTACACCATTTTTGTCAGTTACACAAGGGCGATTCCTCAAGCCTCGTCTGGTCCTTTCTTGGTTTATCCCACCGACAGCTACTCTTTGTGCCTCAAGGAATGTTTGCCCATATGCTCTCCTTCTGGTCAACCCACAATTCTGTCCACCCCCTTAAGAAATCGAATGCAACAGAGCCTTCAAAGGTCCCAGCGTACGTCTGCAAAATGCCCACAAAGTGCTACGTCCAACACTTCCTCATCCTCAAAATCAAATGGATTCCTTTTACGTGCTAACATTTAACAGAATTTTTAAAATGTTATTTTTTAAAACTAAATGCTCAGGAACTTCCCTGGTGGCGCAGTGGTTGAGGGTCACGTCACAACTACTGAGCCTGTACTCTAGAGCCTGCGAGCCACAACTGCTGAGCCCACGTGCCACAACTACTGAAGCCCGTGCACCTAGAGCCCGTGCTCCGCAACAAGAGAAGCCACTGCAATGAGAAGCCCGCGCACCACAATGAAGAGTAGGCCCCGCTCGCCGCAACTAGAGAAAGCCCGCGCGCAGCAACAAAGACCCAACGCAGCCAAAAATAAATAATTTTTTAAAAAGAAGAAAAAAAAACCCTAAATGCTTAATCTATTTTGTTTAGCTATGACTATCAGAATGGTATATTCTCTTCTTGTAAATTCAAGGGGTTCAGGATTTAATATTTCCTGGGGAAGGCTAGATAAGTTTTTGGTGCCCTTGTTTGGGAAACTTATTATTAATAGTGTTTTGCAGAAACAAATAACTTTCATTTTCTCCCAAACAAATGACTCACTGTGGAACCATGCAGGCACTACACGTAAGCATTTATAAACTCTGAACCCTGTAAGGCTCGTGAGTGACAGACCAGCCAGGCTGTGGGCTTCTTCAGTGTGTGCATGGTGCATCTCAGAACTCTCCTGTCTCAGATAATATTTCTCCGTTAAACTCTGCATTAGTTCAAGCTTAAATTCAAACAACTAAGAAAATGTTTTAAAATCTATTTTATAAAACCTGGCCACACTCATTTTCTTTTCAATATCGATGAACGTTCTGCTGGAGACTGCTTTTAACACGCTTAAAATATTATGACAGATTTCCATGACAACCTCGGGCGCCGTTTTTTAAAAAGATTCTATTTCATTTTACGAATTAGTCCTTTGGTTGTTCAGACATCACATGAAGCCATTTGGGTATATGGAAGATTAGAGAATTTGTATGGGTCTTCCGCAAATAATTGTGTGCTGAAAAACACTGACTACATTAAAGATGGTTATTTATCCAGAAATTAATGCATTTTTAAATGCAGTATTCTATTTTAAAAAGCTGTTATCTCCTTCTAATTAATTTTCCACACCATTACAAACAGCTCAAGTTTCTCCTAGCCACCATTATTTGGCTGTCTCTCCCTGTGCATTTCTATAATATCCTAGGTCCTTAAAAAAACTCATAACGTACATGAGCAGCTCATGCATGGGTTTAAGATACGCATGATTCCTTGCAGTCTATTTTCATAGAGCATGTGTACTGGTAGCTTATTTGTTTTTATCTTCACAATGTAAAATTTAAAAATGCTGTTCACTGCTGGCCGAGGACTGGAACAGGAGGAAGGGAAAAGTGCTGAACACACACAGATGTTTGGATAAATTTCTCTCCATGGGCACGACGGCATTTGGCTAGGCACAGATGCTTACAGCTCATGGACACCTCTTTCTGCTTTAAAAATTTTTCCAAGGCAGACACTGTTTGAACAACACAGCGTAAGGTGCATTCACGTGGGTCAAACAACAGACTTTCATTTTCCCTTTGGTTGTGTACTTCTTACCAGAGACAGAGAAGAAAGTTGGAAGGCAGCAGCACTGGGGGAGAATCTGGCTCTTTGCATGGACAAAGGTGATATCCTTGGTGTGGTCACCCCTCAGAGCTGGGGGGTGGAGCTTCACCCCCAAATTTGGATTGGGTTTTGAGACTGATGCCTGCACACACACACACACACACACAAGGCTATGAAAAGTTTATGGCTCACATAGGGAGACTTTTGGGGGAGGGCCAAGCGGACGCTTTCTAGCTCATCGAAAAATATCTAGACAGAACAGAGAAAGAAGACTAGGGTGGGGATTTTATTGGGCTCAGTCTTGGTGCTGGGGTGAACTTCCTGCTGGCACACAAGGAAGGAGCACCAAGCTTTTTTAAAAATTAGTTTTCCCTGATAATGAACAGGAGACAAGGAACGCAGGAAGCTTCCAAGCTGTCAGGAGTGCCCACTGAAGAAAACGGAATCCAACTTTTCATTACAGACTGGGACGCAGACGTGCAAGGCTGTGCGCATGGGCTATTTGACAGCTGTTCTGTGAACAGAACATCACAGACCTGAGACCAGGTGGGATAAAGGAACGGACATAGTGTTGTAGGTCAATTATACTTCAAAAACAAATGAACACGTGGTAACCTAAAGGCAACCTAAATGGGAGGGACGTCCAAAAGGGATGGGATATCTGTATGTGTATGGCTGATTCGTTTTGTTGTGCAGGGGAGGCTAACACAACATTGTAAACAGCCACACTCCAATAAAAATTTTTTTAAAATGAACAAACTCATAGAAAAAGAGATCAAATTTGTGATCTCTTACCAGAGCAGGGAGCTGGGGAGGGGGAATTGCGTGAAGGTGGTCAAAAGGTACAAACTTCCAGTTAGAAGAGAAATAATTACTAAGGATGTAATGTACAGTATGATAAAGGGAATTAACACTATCGTACCTTATAAATCAAAGTTGAGAGTAACATCCTAAGGTTTACAGAAGGAAAAAGGTTTTTTTCAATTTCTTTTATGTTGTATCCAGATGAGATGATGGATGGTCACTAAACTTACTGTGCTCATCACTTCATGATGGACGTAAATCAAATCATTACGCTGTGCACCTTACAGTTGCACGGTGCTGTATGTCAATTATATCTCAATAAACCCGAAAAAAATTTAAAATAAATATAATTATATTCTCCCCCCAACCAAAAAAAAAAAATCCCTGAAGGTATCTCAGAGCAACTACAGCAAATCAGGAACAATGAACCTCTATCTTGTTCAATGACATTAATAGGTACCCCTGTCACTTGCGTTTGTAGGAAATGGGCCACCTCTGCTTTTGCAGCAACTCGTGTTCTAGATTTGTCACCTTGGATTCTTCCATGCCACCTTGATTTCAGCATTAAGAGTGGACACAAGCATTGCAAGGTACACGCAAAATAGGATGATGTGGACCATCTCTCCCTGCATCTCTGCTGCCTGAAGGACGGTCCTGATTCCTCCCAGGAAAGAAGTGTGATTAAATCAAAAAACAATCCAATCCAAAAATAGGCAGAAGACCTAAATAGATATTTCTCCAAAGAAGACATACAGATGGCCAAAAAGGCACATGAAACGTTGCTCAGCACCATTAGTTATCAGAGAAATGCAAATCAAAACTACACACTGGTCAGAATGGCCATCGTCAACAAATCTACAAACAATAAATGCTGGAGAGGGTGTGGAGAAAAGGGAACCTTCCTACACCCTTGGTGGGAATGTAAATTGGTGCAGCCACTACGGACGGAGGTTCCTTCAAAAACTAAAAATAGAACTACCATGTGACGCAGCAACCCCACTCCTAGGCATATATCTGGAGACAATCATAATCCGAAAGGATACACGCACCCTCGTGTTCACTGCAAAACCATTTACAACAGCAAGACATGGGAGCAACTTAAATGTCCATCAACAGATGAATGGATAAAGAAGATGTGGCACATATATACAATGGAATATTACTCAGCCATGAAAAAGAATGAAACAATGCCAGCAACATGGATGGACCTAGAGATTGTCATACTATCTGAAGCAAGCCAAAGACAAATGTCATATGATATCAGTTATATGTGGAATTTAAAATATGATAGAAATGAACATATTTACAAAACAGAAACAGACTCACAGACTTAGGGAAGGAACTTATGTTTACCAAAGGGGAAGGGTGGGGGGAGGGATAAATTAGGAGTTTGGGATTAACATACACACTCTACTATATGTAAGATACATAATCAACAAGGACCAACTGTATAGTACAGGGAACTCTACTCAATATTCTGTGATAAGCTATATGAGAAAAACATCTAAAAAAGAACGAATATATGTACAGGTACCACCGAAAGACTTTGCTGTACACTTGAAACTTGTAAATCAACTATACTCCAATAAAATTAAAATATTGAAAAAAAAGGAAGGTGATTAAAATGTTATACCTGTGAAAACCACCCATCCCACTTTCTTTTTGCTCTGTCATGCTTACCACACATCCTGGCTGTCAACCTTTAAGCACTAGTTTACTCCCTAAAGCTTACTTAGCAACAGAGGTTCCAAAAGGAAGATAAATTCCAAAAGAACATTACAAAGTAAGAAAAAGTATAACAGAGTATCTGGAAATGATGCATCTTTGCCGCTGCTGGTTTGTACACCAGAATAAGTCACAGTAAAGGAATAAACACTGCTGGGATGCCTCCCCCCGCCCACCCCCATGAAGTATGATCACACAAGTCAGACGTACAGTTTTATCGCAACATTCCAAGTGTGTATGTGTGATTTTAATAAAAAATTAGAAATGAGTCATTACGTAACATTTTCCGAGATGTAAAGAGCATGATGATTTGGCAAGATGCATTACACCTACCCATCATAAAGGACCTGACAGTTAACGCGTGAAGGGCATGATATAAAAATCACAATATGTTCGCAATGATAGATGTGCCCCTGATGGTGTACATGTATCAGCTAGGCAGGTGTGGCAGAGATGTTTCCCACAAGGAGAAACGTAATCCCTTACATGTTTGTGGTGCTATGTTCAACTCTGCACTGTAGAATGTGGGTCGGGGCATGAGTGCCCTCTGAACACATGCCAGCCCCTGACGATGATGCCAAGTGCAAGTATATCCTATATCTTGCCCTCTCTGTGTCCTTTACGTCTAGCACCTGTAGGAATGGAGCGTGAGGCTGTATGGGAAACGGAGCATTTACTGACGGGGTGTGGGGTGACTCCACCCACACACAGCGGGACCTCTTGGTTTCCTGAAGTGATCTCTCCAGCCTTGGCGCTTGACAGCGCAGAGGCTGACCTGTGGGCTGCTTTCATCTTTAGCTGACCACGAATACCGCGGGATCTTCAAAGCTCTGGAGAGGGCATGGGGAACGGTAAACACTACAGAAAAGCAAGTCACAGCTTAACGTGAGACGTTTTCGGTAGAGAGTGGGAGGAAGAAAGGGAAGCAGGGGATGGGGGTGATGGCTTGTGTTCTCAGAAGCACAAAGTGGTGCGTTGCATCTCCCTGTGGAGAACTCTGGAGGCTGTGAGACCCCCACGCAGTGTCCTAGAAGAACTGAACTCTGACTCGAGAACACAGTGCAGTTTTTTGGAGGTGATAAGATACGTTTAGTGTTTGGATTATAATGATGGAATCAGGGGTATGCATTAAATGCATTCATTTTTTGTGTCTCAGTTAACTTAAAATAAAAGATATCGCTATACATAGAAAGATAGATGAACAGACACAGAATGATGGATGAATGGATCGGTAAATAGATGAGGCACAGGTAGATGACAGACAAGTAGATAGATGCATAGATGATAGATAGAAAGGTAGGTAGATAGATGATAGATTGATAGATCGATATAGATGACAGGTAGAATGATGGATGAATGGATAAGATAGACACGTATATACATAGATGATAAGTGGGTGGGTGGATAGATGGATGGATGAATGGACGGACAGAAAGATAGACAGATAGATAAAGTGTCCCAGAAGAACGGAACTCTGGAAGTTGAAATTACTGAGTGCATAATCCACATTTCAATTTTTCTTTTGACTGTGAAAAGAAGAAAAAAAAAATCGGTGTAATTTTGAGAGTTCTCCCTCTGGCTCCTTAATGTGTTTCCGATATGATTTTTGCCTTCAACTTTTTTCTCAATAAAATCAATCCATGTGGCTGAAAGGTCATAGCATGTTAGGAGGAGACATAATATTTCTCGGGGGCCCTGCGATGATTCAAGGTGAATTTCTCTGTGATGAGCTTCCTGGAGGTCTCGTCTGTCTGCGGGCATCTCTTACAAAGCACCAGAGGGCATCTGCTCTCATTGAAAAAGAAAGATGGGAAGACGTACAGATGCCACCTCATCTGCATCTCACTACGGGCTGCTTTCTTGACTTACAGAGGCTGCTCCTGTTTCCTCCTGGATATTGACACTGCACACCCGTGACCTGGAGCTTTAAGATATGGAGAAAACTGCCCACCAATTTCGATTGGACCATTTTCTCCAGTTCTTCCATATCTTGATTACACAGCCCTTGTATTAGTACCGATCCCATTTGGGCCAACAGGAAATGAGCACAGAAAAAGATACATGAGTAAGTGAATGAATTAGCCCACCTAGACTAGAATATTTTGGGTCTATCTATCTATCTATTCCTCTATCTTACTTTAAGCTTTACTGGTTTATAATGGATAAAAAAATTGCACACACTTAATGCAGACATCTTGATGAGTTTGGAGCGATGCATACACTTCTGATACCACCACAATAATCAGAACATTAAACACATCTATCATCTCTAAAAATTTTACTGTGTTCTTTATTTTGGGTAAGAACACTTAACACGAGATCTATCCTCCTACTGCAATTTAAAGTGCAGGAAACTGTACATCTTGATTTGCACATCTATCTGTGATACTGGGCTTGTTCATTCAACTCTCTTTGCCTCAGTTCTCACCTCTCATTATACCATGAGCTGTTAGATCACATGATATCTTAGTCCCTTCAGGGGGTTATAACAGAGTACCCCAGGCTGGGTGGCTTACAGGGAACAAACATTTAGTTCTCACAGTTTGGGGGGGTGGAATTCCAAATCAGGGTGCCAGTGTGGTCTTCTGAGTTTCAGACATTTTGCTGTGTCTTCACAGCAAGGAAGCTCCCTGGGGTCTCTGTTATAAGTACACTAATCCCATTCACGGGGGCTCCACCCTCATAACCTCATCACCTCCCAAAGGCACCATCTCCTAACACCGTTCAGATTTCAACATATGAATCCTGGGAGTGGGGGGTGGAGACACACAAACATTCAGATCACAGCAAGTGAAAACCCCCATGCATGGTGCATTTATTATTATACAACAAGAAATCTAAGAACCAAGAGAACAGAGAGTAGTGCTTGACTTCAGGGCTTACTCTCATAATGGAAACCAAAGTCATAGTCAAGGTAATTCGGAAAGCATGGAACAAAAGCAAGTCAAAAAAGTACATCCGGGGCTTCCCTGGTGGCACAGTGGTTGAGAGTCTGCCTGCCAATGCGGGGGACGTGGGTTTGAGCCCTGGTCTGGGAAGATCCCACATGCCGTGGAGCAACTAGGTCCATGAGCCACAACTACTGAGCCTGCGTGTCTGGAGCCTGTGCTCCGCAACAAGAGAGCCCGCAATAGTGAGAGGCCCGCGCACCGCAATGAAGAGCGGCCCCCGCTTGCCACAACTAGAGAAAGCCCTCACACAGAAACGAAGACCCAACACAGCCATAAATAAATAAATAAAAATTGTTTTTCTAAAAAAAGAGAAAGTATATCCTTATACCTTGGTCACCAGTGGTGACCCGTCTATCTTTCACCATGTCCATGAAGAGAAACAGATGCCTCCTCCGTGAGAATCTACTCTTCCAAGTTCAACATTTCATTCAGGGAACTTATATGGAGCCAACTTTCAGTGTGGAGTCCTGTATCACGGGCACAACATACGAAACCTGGCACCTAATACCCATTCTGGCAAACATCTGGTGCATGGTAAGTGTCTGATGAATGAAGGGAATGAGACGGGCAGGGTAATTCAGTTCAGCTAGAGGGTGGGCAGGTGGGGAGCAAATTTACGGAGGGTCTTTCAGGTCATGCTAATGAGCTTTGCACCTTATCCTAAACAATGCTGGTGAAGGGAAGGTTTGGGTTTGGTTTAATAAATTTATTTATTTAGTTAGTTTTGGCTGTGTTGGGTCCTTGTTGCTGCATGCGAGCTTTCTCTAGTTGCAGTGTTCACTGCAGTGTGTGGGCTTCTCATTGTGGTGGCTTCTCTTGTTGCAGAGCACGGGCTCTAGGTGAGTGGGCTTCAATAGTTGTGGCACGAGGGCTCAGCAGTTGTGGCTCGCAGACTCCAGAGCGCAGGCTCAGTAGTTGTGGCACACGGGCTTAGTGGCTCCGCGGCATGTGGGATCTTCCCAGACCAGGGCTCGAACCCGTGTCCCCTGCGTTGGCAGGTGGATTCTTCACCACTGTGCCACTAGGGAAGTCCCAGAAGGTTTTGAACGGTGGAATTCTCTTGATGGGTGAGTTGTGTTTTAGCAACGTTACTGTGGAACCAACGAAAAGGAAGCAAGGAACGCTTGTAGAAGGCAAGGATTCCACTGATGAATTACTGGAAGTAAAAGGAGGGAGGAAGGAAGAATATTAGACAATTCATGAAGCTTGAATGTGAGTGAAAGACGGACCGTTGGATGGATGATTTTGTTGGATGGTGGTGGCTTTGTTGTGGGAAAAACTGAAGGAGAAGGCAGGTTGGGATCGGGCGTAGGGAACATTTCAATTCGGGCAGGAGCCAGTGTACCTTCAATAAGAAATGACCAGAAGAAGGGGCTTCCTTGGTGGCGCAGTGGTTGAGACTCTGCCTGCCAACGCAGGGGACACGGGATCGAGCCCTGGTCCCCGAAGATCCCACATGCCGTGGAGCAACTAAGCCCGTGTGCCACAACTACTGAGCCCGCGAGCCACAACTACTGAAGCCCACGCGTCTAAAGCCCGTGCTCTGCAACAAGAGAAGCCACCGCGATGAGAAGCCCGCGCACTGCAATGAAGAGTAGCCCCCGCTCGCCACAACCAGAGAAAGCCTGCATGCAGCAATGAAGACCCAACACAACCAAAAATAAATTAAAAAAGAAAAAAGAAATGACCAGAAGATAGTCCCAACATCTCTGAGAGGGAACAGAGAAGCTTGTATATGTATGTGTATGTGTGTGTGTGTGTGTGTGTGTGTGTGTGTGTGTGTGTGTGTGTGTGTGTGTAGAGAGGGAAAATGCAGTCTTTCAAACTAAAGACTCCAGAAGGTAATTCCACAAAATACAGTGAGTAGAACAATAAACTGAGTTGGGGATTTTTTTTTTGAACACGAGGAGTTCTCATATAATACTGTGAACAACTGGGTCAGGACATGGAAAATGTAGGCGACAGGTCAAGTTAGGAAGGATTAAAGAGTAGACTTTCAAGAAAAGGGGTGGCTGAACATTCCCAACGTGTACAGTCACAGAATGACAGATAAGGAGTGAACATAACCCATTCGGTGTGGCAAAGAAGATCTTTCTTTTTTGCTTTACAAAAATTGGGGCTAGAACAGTTTCAGTCATTTCAGGAGGCTACCAGACAACTGTCAGCTGATTGGAGAGCCCGTAGTTGGAAAGTAGGATCATTTGCTCTGCACCCCCTTTCCCGTGTGGTTTAGCTGAGAAGAGTAGGAAGGGTCTGGACCAGGTAGAGAAAAACGAAAGACCGAGAGCACGAGGTCTGCTTTCGTTTTCATCATCAAGGAGAGTGTTTTATTCTTCATGAAAAGTGTGAAAACGAGATGGATGGCATGATTCTGTGCCTCACGGGATACGTCCACGTTACAAGATATAAAAAGGTACTTCATCGAAGTAGAAGAATAACCAGGAAAAAGCTGGTTACGGAGGACATTCCCCGTAACTGTGGTAATATTGCTTTCAGAGTCAGGAGAGGAGAGAAAACGGCACTCGGGGAAACACAAAATGTCCCAGTGAAGTTTAGTACACTTCTCCAGAAATCTAAGCTATCAATGCCCCATCCTTAGTGACACCCATTCAAAAGCTGAGCTTATTTAAAAAAATAAAAAATAAATACACACACACACACACACAAGTGCAGGAGTTTCGGAATAATCACTTCCTAGGACCCCTGTCCCTGCCATATTCCATAATAGCAATGAAACCCAACAGGCTTTTTAAGAGCCCACACCTGCCTCAGAAAGAGACCGACTACGATCCAGTCATCTGAATTCATATTGTTCAGCAGATGCAGTGCCCCTTCCCCATACCCAGCAGGCAGGTCTCTGCAGGAGCCCAGCTTGGTCACCTTTCTTCAACATGACAGAGACACGAGCGCTTAGAGTAGCGTTCACCCATTAGCAGGCAGGACCAGCTTCTTGGCCCTACACGTTGTTTCCTCTACTTATAAAAGTTGCTTTATTTATGCAAAAATAAAGCCTGTTTACTCTGTCCACAAAGCTCTGGACAGGCAGCCGCCAGGGTGCTCATTTGCAGAAGCGTCCGCCAGCAATTAAGATCCAGGAGTTGGTGGGAATGTAAACTGGTGCAGCCACTATGGAGAACAGTATGGAGGTTCCTTACAAAACTAAAAATAGAGCTACAATGTGATCCAGCAATCCCACTCCTGGGCACATCTCCAGAGAAAACCATAATTTGAAAAGATACATGCACCCCAATGTTCATAGCATCACTATTTACAACAGCCAAGATATGGAAGCAATGTAAGTGTCCATTGACAGAGGAATGGATAAAGATGTGGTGTGTATACATCCAATGGAATATTGCTCAGCCATCAAAGAGAATGAAATCATGACATTTGCAGCCACATGGATGGGCCTAGAGGTTATCATACTAAGTGAAGTAAGTCAGACAGAGAAAGACAAATATCATATGATATCGCTTATATATGGAATCTAAAATATGATACAAATGAACTTATCTATGAAACAGAAATAGACTCACAGATGTAGAAAACAAACTTATGGCTTTCAGGGGGAAAAAGGGGGGATGGGATGAATGCGGAGATTGGGATCAACCTACACACACGACTATGTATAAAATAGATAACTAACAAAGACCTACTGTAGAGCACAGGGAACTCTATACTCTGTAATGACCCATATGGGAAAAGAATCTAAAAAAGAGTGGGTATGTGTATATGAATAACTGAATCACTTTGCTGTACAGCAGAAACACAGCATCATAAATCAACTATACTCCAATAAAACTTAAAAAGAAAAAAGATTGGGGAGCAGAGAGGAATGTCAGAGCCACTGGAGCCTCTCACCCTTTCTGCTTCTCGCTTTGAAATGTTCCCCAGTAGAGTGGCTCTAAATTATTTGTAACTTTGACAGACATTCTTCTTCCTCAACCTTCCCTCTGACACATCTCATGTATTAAATATCAAAACAGCAGGCCCTGGAGATCATGATTTTGGAGGATACCATTTGGAAAAAGCCATATATTTTGTAATATCAAGAGGTTTTTTGTTTGTTTAAATAAAAGCTTTTAAATCACACATACACCCTCTTTAATAATGCTTTGACATGCTTCACAAAGGTTAATATTTTCCTCTGTAAAACCAAAGCAGACTTTTGTAAAAGACTGCTGCATCTTTCCTCTTTATCCTGGTGGGCTCATTTGCAAATTCATTCATACAGTAGAGGGTTATACGTAAGACAGGCTGTGCTGAGTTGGCTAGATGGGAAACAGAGCTCATTTCTGGAAGTCTGATCTTAATTCTGGTTACTTAGTTCTGAATACTTCTCAGTATGAGGAGAAGAAAGTTTCATTGGGGGGATAAAGAAGAAGACAAGCTGTTCTCTGAATTCTGAAAATTTCTCTTTCCAGGATGGGTGAATAATCATTTCGGAAGGGTGATTACTGTGATGTCCCAGGACAGCCACAATCCCACCCTCACAGCCCACTGTGATTCTGAATACACGCCTTTCCTGACCAGGAAAAGATATAGTATCAAAGTGAAGAGCGACATTTTATATCAGTACATTTTCATTGGGACTTTACAATCTGCTGGATCGTTGCATTATCTCATCTTATCGTTTTTATAACTTTATTAACATTTCTTTTTTTGTATGTTGACAAATTAAGGCCTAGAAACACTCGGTAAATTGCCCAAGGACACACAAAACTATAGCACGTGAGGATCTCAGTTTATGTCACGTGGGCTCTCTAACACAAAGCCACTGACATTCTGGACCAGACCATTCCTCGGGGTGGGGCTGTGCTGTGCAGTATAGGAAGTTTTGCAGCATCTCTGGTCTCCACCTACTAGATGCCAGAGCACCCGACCTTTCCCCCAGAGATGTGACAGCTGGGATGTCTCCAGACATTGCCAAGAGTCTAATGGCGGCTAAAATATTCCACGTTGAGAGTCGCTGCACTGGATTATTCAAGTAGACGAAAACAGTAACTCTCAAGGTATCCTCCCAAGACCAGAAGCATCATCACACTCTGAGAATTCTTGGAGTTTTGAATTCTCAGGTCCCACCTCAGACCTACATGATCAGAATCTCAGATATGGGGGCAGCAGTCTATGTTTTAACTTCCCTCCGGGTGGCTCTGACAGTCCCTCAGGTTTGAGAGCCACTGGATTACAATCATCCTTCATAGCTCTCCACACTCGTGCTTTAAAGGGAGAGAAGGTTGACAGAGAAGAAGGAAATTCCTCTCAATCCTCACAAAATAGCAGGGGCTGCCGGTTACCCTTTAGTAACATGTATCAATATTAGATGGAAACTGGCTGAAATGACGTCTCCAACTTATAACTCACTGTGTTTTGCCTTCTTCATCTATAAAGTAAAGAATCACAAGACTTTCAAGTTCCTAAGCATCCTGACTTGCATTTGAGTTGTCTTTGACTGCTGGATATGCTGATTTGAAAAAAATTAGGAATATTTCTCATCTAGTCCTTCAGGGAGGGATAGTAGACCCCGGTGTGTCTCCCTAAGATGGAAGACTGTCCGACTGAGTAAGGTAAAAAAATAATTCCCGAATTCCTCCACCATGAACCAGGGTGGCCATGGTGTGAGGGTGTATGAGGTTCTTGCTGCTGCTGTAACTAACCACCACAACCTTGGTGGCTTAAAGGGACACTCATTTATCCTTTTACAGTCCTGGAGGGCAGAAGTCCAAAATGAGTCTTAAAGGGGTAACTTCAAGGTGTCTAGCAGGGATGGTTCCTTCCGGAGATTCCAAGGGGAGGACCTGTTCCTCGCCCTTTCTAGCTTCTAGAAGCCACATTTATAGTGGTTGCTTCCTCCATCTTCAAAACACATCCCTCCCATCTCTGCTTCCACCACATCTCCTTCCCACTGCCTTGACATTCTTCTGTCCCTCTTACAAGAAGCCTTGTGGTAACAGTGGTCCACTGAGACAACCCAGGATCATCTAGTCATCTCAAGACCCTTAACTTAATCATGTCTTCCAAGCTGCTTTGCCACACAGGCTGACGTGCTCACGGGTATCAGAGATTAGGGTATGGATGTCTTCGAGGGCCAGTTACAGAGGAGCAGATGTGAGCATGCGTCCAGACATGTCCATCCAGACACCGGTAGCTTCCTCTGGAGGCCACCATCAATCAAAGCAATATGGTGATGCCTACTGTTCGCAGGTCACACTGCCTCTCCCAGCACATCTTGAGGTACGGTCCTTTGGAGGAAACACATCATGCTCTCTTTACACCCACCCCTGAGTCATAAACAAAAGAGGGACAGGGGCTAGGAAGGATTTGCATGCCCATAAAGGAACTGAGTCACACCTTGCAAGGATTCAGCTCTGATTGTGATCAAAGGCAAAGCCGTGGGACCCTCCATCCCAGTCAAGGCTCCACTATATACCACCCTAAAGGAAGTGCTATAATCTCTCTGGACGTTGTTTCTCTGATAAGGAAAACGGGCCTAAGAAGAGTCTGTTCACTATGTCATTGTCATGATTTCATGAACCAATGAACGGAAAATCCTTAGCATGGTGTCGACGATACTGTAGGCCCTCAATGATTGACGCTAACATTTTTAAGGGATTTAAATGCCACCAACTCCAGCCACTGTGCCTTTTCTCTTTATTACTTGCTGTTTACTGTTAGTAAATAACTTTCAAGTGCCTGGTAGATGCTAAGTCTCCAGAAGAGAAATAGAAGTTTTGGGCACTGACCTCAACAGCTAAAATTCTAATCTAAAAAACTGGGGTAGATTTAATTAGCAAATATTCATCATCGAGTCGTGTCCAGTGGGCTTGTAATTGAATCAAGAGTAAAGGAAATCATGTCAACTGTCCGATTCTAGGTACTGCCTGTCAACTGTCCTATCTATTGCATGTCAACTGTAATAGTCTAGGTATTGCATGGCCCCAACAGTTGAGTCCCTGGAGAGCTGACTTTTTTTAGAATTACTTTTGCAATAGGGAGATTCTGGGCTCATACTGTGCACATATATGCAACCAGCTTCCCTTTAATCCTACAGGCCACACCCACCACAGGGGCTATTACTTTATATATCCTGGGTACACAGCGAGATTTCTGTCCAATAAAATGATGCATGTTCATATGGGAAATACAGTTCTGGAGGGCAGAACCTTTATGAAGAGGCAAGTGCTACATTCTTCCATCTTCACTCCCTAGAGCCACACTGTGCGTTCCTCGACCGCGTCGACGCCATTCATCTCTTACATAGTTGATCTCATTTTCTGCACCAAAGAGGAGACATACATCCTCCAGGAAGGAAGCCACGAAGAGGGAATTAATACTATTAAAAATTTTGACGAATGATTGTCTTCTCAAGTTTATCCAGTGATGGAAGGCGTAATAATGTTATTACAAGCGCACCTTGGAGATGCCGGGGGTTCGGTTCCAGATCACACGATAAAGGGAGTATCGTTGATACATCAAGTCCCGCAAACTTTTTGGTTTCCCAGTGCATATCAAAGTTATGTTTCCACTGGACTGTAGTCTACTTAGTGTGCAACAGCACTGTCTTCAAAAACAATGTACATCTCTTCATTCATACTTTATTCTAAAAAGTACTCACCATCCTCTGAGCCTTTAGCCAATTGTAGCAGTAGCGTCAAAGCTCACTGATCGCAGATACCATGACAAAAACAATCATAATGCAGAAGTCTGAGATATCGCGAGAATGACCAAAGTGTGAGCCAGAGTCACCACGTAAGCAACTGCTGTTGGAAAAATGGAGCAGAGAGATTTGCTCAGTGCGGGGTTGCCACAAACGTTCCATTTGTGAAAAGCACAATATCTGTGAAGCACAGTAGAAAGAAGCGTGCCTGTATTCCATGAAAAAGATGACTCCACTTCCTAATAGATAGTAAGGCATTTCTCATGTTAAAAAAAAAATATATATATATATATAAAGCACTCACATGTGCCTAGACCTGTTCTAGATGCCAGGGACAGGGACGCACAGTGCACTGGTTAGATGTAAAGGATATCTGGACTTGTGATGCATGTGATATATTTCTTGGCTTCTGGTAGGTAATCTGGTAGCAACTGCTGATGAGTTTTGATGCTAATGAAGGTGCCTTTTGAGACCCCTTACTATTACTGCTGCAGCAGAAACTACAATAAATTAGTGACGGGATCACATTTATATTTTATTCTTATTTGTCTTATTTTTCTCTTTTTCTTTACATTCAAAGAGAGGGAACTGCTCTTGTGTCCTCCATATACCACCGATTTTATATTTCAAAAGCTGGGTTTAATCTGTTAACTTTATTTTTTTATCTGTTTTTGTCATTATTGCCTTGCTTATCTCCAGTGTAAGCCAGGTGACCTTCTGAGGAAAAAAAAGATCTTTCTCCCCGTATATGTGTTGCTGATAGAACGCTTTGGTCCAAACTACACAAAGACTTCATTTGCTTTTCAACTTACGGGACACTAATTCTCCCCTAAGGCCGTATTAGTATATTCCTACAGTGACATATACAGTGGTCAAAAGTAATTAACTGGAGCTAAATACATATTATAAGTGAAAGTTGTAGTAATTTAAATTTTAGCGCAACAAAATATTATATAGCGATTGAAAGAAATCAGTAAGGACAGAGCCTCATAATACATATGAAACGTTGCAATATCTGAGATGAAACAGTGAGTCCTAACCTGTTACAGAGTACAATACACTTTTATTTAAAACTTAAGGTATTGTCTTAAAGAATGCATACATACAACCCATGAGGCAATAAAATAAAAGGTACAGACTGAAGGTAACAGAAAGAAGGAAGGGAGGGAGGGAGGGAGGGGAAAAAGGAGGGAGCAATTCGTGGGCCAATAATGACAGTATGTCAGAAATCAAGGGTTATTTTTAACTGGTGTCCACGCAATGAGTTCAACTTGAAAGGGAGGTTCTACAAGGATTAAAACCATTAAGTGGTGGAAATTCGGATGTCAAGAAGGTCCTCATATTCTGTAATTCTCTAGTAGATTGAATTTTGAAAAGTACGGCACTATAATTTCTGACAGTTTATGGATTGGAAGTGTTATGGAAAAAAAATTGTCTAAATAAAGAGCAATTTTGGGTAAAGTTTTAACCTCCAGCTTGTGCATGCGTATGCGTGTGTGTGTGTGTGTGTGTGTGTAGATTCATCTCTTAGGTCCTTTTTTCGTCCTTCTTTGTATTATCACACTGACATCATATATATATATATACACACTTGTGGAATCAAAGGATGGTACACTTACTATTTTAGTCTCACTTGCAAAATTAGTTAAAAGTCTCCAAATTCAACTCATTGCAACTACGCATGTTTCATATTTTTTAACGTTCTCACCTTACACTTTGCTTATGCATATAGAAATGATTTCATCTGTGTCATCACTCATCTGCGTATAAGCTTTCCGATTAAACACAGAACTGCTTTAAATTTTTGCCATTAGGTGCCTCTATTGCATATTTTGACTGAACGTAATTTAGACATAAAGCGGGTGTTTAATTTTAATTTGTACGATAACTTCAGTTTGAAAGATACACGCACCCTAGTGTTCACAGCAGCATTATTTACAATCGCCAAGATATGGAAGCAAACCCTAAAAAGTCTATTTTTTCATGGAATTCTTGAGGAAACATTAAAACGGATTTCTCTCTGGATGTGTGTTGTCAACGGTGGCCATCACAATTAATGCCGGTATAAATATTTTAACCCGCCCCTTGCGAGGCTGCAGGTTCTATTTTGAGAGGTCTGGTGGACAGGCTGGTAATTGCATCAGACACGGGCTTTCAATCAACTCTGCAAGCCGTGCGTCGATGATGCGCAGAGACCGTGATAATTAATCATCGACTTTTCTACAAGATAAAATTCCGACAGCTCCAGGAGACACCTAAGTACACAGCCGCCTCTTCCCGGGAAGGGTTAGTTACTCAGAGCGCAAAAACCTGTGATTGTATCTTGCCGAATGTTACAAGGGTGCTCTGTCAAAGGCTCTCCCAAGGTAACTTTTCTTTTCCTCTTGGAGGAGAGTCAGATTAATCACCGCTCATCCCCACTCTGCTGGGCCCCATCCCAAGCACGTAGGGAGAATCTGTCAGTGGCATCCTAGTCACACGTTTTCTTTAAGCCAGACTCCATTTGCCCAGAATCTTTTTCAGCATTTACCTTATTACAAATTCTTCAGAACAAATTAAAGATACGAGTTAAGGCTACTCTTAACATGGCTATGATGGTAGAGAAAAATATAGAAACGATAACCGCCCAGATTCTATAGTGTCAAGGCCCAGGGTGTTCTGGGGATAGAACAGTTTGATCAGCTAAATCCAGAAGATGAATGAAAAGCAGGATAAGGAAGGACATTGAAATTAACAGTATTTCCCAGTAAAAAATACTATCAATTGAGGCAGAGGGAGAGCAGGATATGCAAATTTCACCAGGAAACAAACACTCCTGAAGAAATCCGTAAGATGGAGAAGGGTATTTGCAAATGGACACCAAGAACGGGCTATGGATTGAATCGGTTCCCATTTGGTGACAGTTCATCTGCAGCTTTACACACCTTGCATCTCCTTAATGGGAGGGCTTTTGATTTTGTGGGGGAACTTCCCTCTGCCTGCAGGCTTTGATGCCGTCTGTGTCTATCGGGTTCATTGAAGGGTGATTCTGCCTGTGAAAGTATTTACTATTTGTCAGGGCTTGTGGTGAGCACGTGGCGTTTGCCGACCCCTGGGAAAATAAGCTTGACGTTAGTTAGGGCATCTTGCAAGTTTGGCTCCTACATAAAGCAAGGAGGTGGGGCTAATATACACTGCCCTCACTCTGCAGATGACAGAGATGGTGTGTAGCTCCTTAAAATGTGGTAGAGGAAGGGAAGAGGGGAGGGAAGGAGGGAAGAAGGGTAGGAAGGAGAGAAAGAGGATTATTTTCATGAGTAACCAAAGGAATCACGGTGGTTGTGAACTTGACCCAAGCTGGAAGTCTTGCTTTCTTATCTGCCATCTTCACGGTGCCCCAAAGAAGGGAAGACATACACCCTACAGACATACAGGACATGGGATGTTAAGATGGGACTCTGCAAAAAAGCCTGAGTTCTCTCCTGGGGGGAGAACATCAAATTCTCTGAGCTCAAGGTACCAAAAAAGGTAGCAAAAGAGAGCAGTTGGTGAACCTTAAAACCTATGACGGTTACAATGGTTTAGGGAGTGGCCAGGAGAAAACCGCTGTCATATTCTGAACGGAGGTGAGGTACCATCTAAGAAACAGTTGCTTTTCTCAGACAGCCGTGTGTGGAAATGTAGGGAATGCCCTGGCTGGTTCTAACAGTGGAATTAGTTGGCTGTGAGCAAACTTTGGGAGCAGTCATGGAAAAACTGGAATAAAACACAAACACAAGTGGAGACTTTAGCTTTGACCCTCTGTGACCCACCAGCTAGGTGTCCTTGCAGACATCAGCTGCTCTGCATGGCCTTGAAAACTTCTCGAGTTTCTAAGGCTCCTGAGCTGCAGTTGAAGTATTTTTTTCTGAATTCACTTAGAATGATTAAAACAAGGATTTTGAGGAGGTCCACATTATTTGAGAATACTAAAAAAACTCAAAATCCCACAAAGTGAAATTTGGTGGAGTTAAAACCAGAGCTGAAATTTCAGAGTTAAAGAGTAAAGAAAGGGCCTCGCTGGGACCTTCACTTGAAAAATAAAACGGAATTTCTACAATGTTTCTTGAGCTGTTGACACGGCCAAGTCCACATTTGTCAGGGATTCGATGTGGTCCTAAATATTCATATTGGGGGCTTTCTGAAATGCCACATCTGTGATAAGACCTGCAATTTCCTTTCTCAAAGATCTGCACCGAACTTACACTGAACTGTCAAATGTCTGGGAGAGAAGACATCAGTTAGGTGCTGACAGACACCAAGGGTATGGAGCTGAGAGGGACGTCTGACTAAGAATTTGTGACTATTTTGTATTAGAGTAATTCCGCCTGTTCTATCCATCCCAACAGCAGAGACCTCGGTCATGGGAAACCCCACACCTGGTTAAAGAAATAATAACAATAAAATAAAGAAGACAGTGAGAGAAACAGCAAGGGGGTTAAAAAATAAAAGTGAATAGCTCCAGCCCCTTGTTGAACTGGCCACCCAAAGTCTACCTGAACCACTGATAATTCTACCTCCTCAGCTGGGTTTATCACCACAAGCCTACAAAATATGTTTACACAGGCATGACCCGGACATACTGCTGCTTTGGTTCCAGACCACCCCAAGAAAGCAAATACTGTCGCACACATTTTGTTTTTGGTTTCCTAGTGCAGAGCAAAGTGATACTGACACTAGACTGTCATCTGTTGCGTGTGCAATAGCATTATCTAAAAAACAACAATTACCTTAATTAAAACATACTTTATCACTAGCCGGCGCTAGTCACCATCTTCACCTTCAGTGAGTCGTGATCTTTTTGCTGGTCTGAAATATTTCGACAATGACCCAAATGTGACACAGAGACACTCAAGTGAGCAAGCGCTGTTGGGAAAATGGCCCCAGTGGACTTGCTGGACGCAGGGTTGCCGCAAACATTCAATTTTTTAAAAATGCGGTATCTGTAAAGGACCATGCCATGACGTCTGCCTGTATGTACAGACCTCAGAAAGGAATTTCTTGCGTTTATACCGATTCCCAACGACCTGGGTCCCCACCCGTGCAGATCTAGAGCACCAGGAATGATTTAGATGACATGATCCACGAAATAACAATGGGATTTTTTTCTGAAAATATTTTCTCCTCCGTATTCTCATCACAGAAGCGTGTTGCAAACAAACATTTACAACAGAGGCGTGAATTCAGTGTCTTCTCTCTTAGTCTTGCAGCACAGACTTCCTCCAAAGATCCCATGTATTACAGAAACAGAGGAGAATTACCTGGGAAATATTTTCATTATATCACTGAAAAAAAAAGTAAACTGGGAGGGTGGATGACTTTTTAGAGTAGCTTAATTTGTGGAACTGCAGAGGATTGTGTTTTAGAGCAAAATGTAACATGTAAAAGCCATTGTGGAATACATGCACAACTAAGACATGCAGAGATTCTAGCTGCTTGGTGACCCTTTGGGCTGCTGCCTCTTTGGGGAGAAGCCCAGTAGATCGGGGTGTGGGATATATTCACTGTCTTTACGTAGATCATCAAATATGCCTTGTAAGCAAAGGAAACCAGCTAGAGTTTTCGTTTACTTTTTATTTTTGGCTTACCTTTGCTGAAGAGTTTTACGCATGTCCACCAGATCATTAAAGGATCTTGGTTTAAAGATCACTGTGTTTTCCCTAAATCAACACAGCCTAAGGGTGAAAATCTAGTCTTTCCTTAAATCCTGCTGATAAGCGTTGAACTGCGCCACTTCAACATATGTTTATTTTTATAACTAAATATTTATATACCGAAGTCCTACCTCCCAGTACCTGTGGATGTGACCTTTGGAATTAGGGACTTTACAGAGGTCACTGAGTTTAAATGAACAACCTATTTTCATGAGGGTGTTCCTAATCTACGGTGTCCTTATAAAAAGGGGAGATGAGGACACAGACACACAAGGAGGGACCACCACGTGAGGACACAGGGGGGGAGATGGCCGTCTACGCACCAATGAGAGAGGCCTCAGGAGGAACCACCTCTGCTGACACCTTAAGTTTGAATTTCTAGCCTCCAGGACTGGGAGAAATAAGTGTCTATTGTTTAAGACCCCCAGTCTGCAGTCCTTCATAATGGCAGCCCTAGGAAACTAATACACCTGCTGATTCCCTCTATAGGGTGATGCCCCATGTAACAGCAGATGGTGTCTGTAGGGGAAAGATGACACACACTCCCACACACATAAAACCTCGTACACACGAACCCACCATACACACAGTTTCGGACCGTGGTGTTTTGCTCCTTTCTTAGCCTCATCCCACTTTAGGGAAAGACTGCCTTTTTGCCAGCAAAGAAATAAGAGAAATATGCTGCCCCCTGACCTTCTTTTTTTTTAAAAAAATGAACTACCTTTCTGGAGTTAAATTTTATAATCCCAAAAGACAGAGCCACTTTAAGAAGGTAGTATCAATAAAAAACCATAACTAGGAAGAAATCCCCGTATCCATTTCAGCCCGCGCTTCCAAATCCTTTGACAGAACTGCGGCATCCTTTTAGGAGCCGGGAACACGGACGTAATTCACAAACCACTGCGGTAAACCCCTCTTTCTAATTCTCCAGACACAACGGCTCTTCATGCGGTGAGTGAATACAAATTAGCACACGGAAGAGATACCACAAAGACTGTTAAATTAAATTTAGCAGAACCTTCCTGCAGGGGATACTTCTGCTCCCCCACATTATCTGGAAACTTCAAGAAGGAGGGGAAATAGGACTGCATTGCTGCCTTCCCGATGCAGGCGGAAACAATTACAAACCTCACTCACTGACAATGTGACCTCAGTTGCTATGGCCGCTATCTATTCAAGGCTTTGAACTAAAATGTCTGTTCAAGGAAACTCTTTGGCGTTTCTGATTTTATTCATGAAGCACCCCTCCCTTTTTTTTTAGGAAATCATAAATTAACTGCTATCACATTGATAACAATAATGTTGGTTTAATGTTAAAAACATCCCCACAGGTGCCCTGTGGCAGCCATCCTTACGCTGCACTGACAAACATCACAAGCTACTAATAACAAACCCACTAGGTAAAAACAGGATTATTCATTGAGCAGTGGAAATCAAAGAAGGAGACATAAAAATGCAGAACGAATAGGAAGGTTCTGAAAGGCCATGCAAATTTCCGGAATGAGAGAGAAAACAGGAACATGCGGTGCATGTATAAACTTTTCAAGTCTAAAACGAATTCTTCTCTGCTTAGATAAATATTCTGTCCACACACTTGGTAGGGATTATTTAACATAATTGAAGTCACCTTCTGCGTGTTTATTTTGCTCTCATTTTCACTTCAATTATCGAGAATTTATTTCCTTGGTTAGGAAAAATTGTTTTAAATGCAGATGTTACAGATCAAGCTGTTTATTGCTATTCAGTACTGGGATTTTTGTTTTATTGTTACATATATATTGCTATACATGCACATAGAGATATTATGCACATATAGATCATATATATTTAGGTGTCTATACGTTTATTATATACGCATATAATTTACATATATTGCACTCTACATGCAATAAATACATGCATATAGAGGTATACACGTTATTTATACACGGACTCATACCGATATGCAGTCAGTGAAAAATACGCAATTCTACATAGTTCTTAGCCACAGGAGAAATGATTACATGAACTTCTGTTCATACCCAAAATGCCAGATGCCTTTATTAGTAATAGACTAGGACCTAAGGATTATTTATATTTGTATACTTTTTCACGTTGAGTGAAGGTTGATTCTGGGAAAATATTGTGGGGTTTTAACCACTAAAGAAACGGTGAATATGACGATATACATGTTGCATGAGGTCATGTGCAGACACAGAGATTTCACCCTGGATGAAATCTGGAGGGAATCAAAATGTGGGGCAAGATGCTGGGAATCTGATAGAAGGTGGGAATAACCCCAAAGAGGTGATCCTTGAGTTCATTTGTTCACTGAGACAGTCTGGAGAAGAAATGAGATATATACTTGTGGGAATATAGTAGCAGAAAGGAAGCTGAATAACAAGCCAATGAAAAAGCCATCTGAAATGATGGGTCAGAAAGAAGACAATACAACAGCCTGCTGTGGAGGAAAGGGAGTGAAATTCTGCTGTAAAAAGGCATGGGGGGGGGGTGCTTCCCTGGTGGCGCAGTGGTTGAGAGTCCGCCTGCCGATGCAGGGGACACGGGTTCGAGCTCCGGTCCGGGAAGATCCCACAAGCCGTGGAGCGGCTGGGCCCGTGAGCCATGGCCGCTGAGCCTGCGCGTCCAGAGCCTGTGCTCCGCAGCGGGAGAGGCCACAACAGTGAGAGGCCCGAGTACCGAAAAAAAAATAATGAAAGAAAAATAAAAAATGGAATCACAAACAAACTTCAATCAATACAAAACAAGTGGGAAACAGGAAAAAGAACATAAAACAAATGAGACCAAAATATAAAAAACGAAAAGCAGATATTTCAAACCTTGCCATATCAACAATAACGTTAAATGCAAATGGTCTTAAAACCCCAATTAAGAGAAGAGCTTGCCAATTTGGACAAAAGGCAAGACCCAAACTATATGATATGCTGACAACTATTATTGTTTCTTTAAAACTCCCTTGAAATATAAACATGTAAGGAGGTTAAAAGGAACTTGACAGAGAAAAGTAATACCATGCTACCTCAGACAAATGCAATTTGGTGTGGCTGTATTCCCATCACAGAAAAGAGTTACTACTTTTTTTTTTTTTTTTGCGGTACGCGAGCCTCTCATTGCTGTGGCCTCTCCCGCTGCGGAGCACAGGCTCCGGACGCGCAGGCCAAGCGGCCACGGCCCACGGGCCCAGCCGCTCCGCGGCACGTGGGATCCTCCCGGACCGGGGCACGAACCCGTGTCCCCCGCATCAGCAAGCAGACTCTCAACCACTGCACCACCAGGGAAGCCCGAGTTACTACTTTTTTTAAAAAAAAATTATTTTTATTTTTAGCTGCATTGGGTCTTCGTTGCTGTGCACAGGCCTCTTCTAGTTGTGACGAGCAGGGGCTACTCTTGGTTGCGGTGCGCGGGCTTCTCACTGTGGTGGCTTCTCTTGTTGCGGAGCACAGGCTCTAGGCGTGCGGGCTCAGTAGTTGTGGCACCTGGGCTCAGAAGTTGTGGCTTCAGTAGTTTTAGCACACAGGCTCAGTAGTTGCAGCACACGGGCTCTAGGGCACGCGGGCTCAGCAGTTTTGGCTCGCAGGCTCTAGAGCGCAGGCCCAGTAGTTGCGGCGCACAGGCTTAGTTGCTGTTAGTTAGTTGAAGTTGGGATCTTCACGGACCAGGGCTCGAACCCGTGTGCCCTGCACTGGCAGGCGGATTCTTAACCGCTGCGCCACCAGGGAAGTCCCAAGAGTTACTTCTTGACAATAAAAATGTCAATTTACTAAGACAAAGATGTCTATTTACCAAGACGCATATACACCTAACAAGAGGCTCCTCAAAAGGCAATAGACCAAAACTCGTAGCTATGCATGGACAGCCAGAGAAACTCACAATTTAAGTTTAATTAATTTAATCAAGTTAAGATTTAAGTACTCTTTCTTAATAACTGACAGAAAAAGGAGACAGAATTAGTAAGGATATGAGAGATTTGTTCAGCATGTCCAACAACCTGTCCTAATCGCTATAGAACTGTCCACCCAAGAACAGGCAAATAACATTGTAAATCAGCTACACTACAATAAAAAATTCAATATTCTAAAAAGAAAAACCCACAAAAAAGAATTTACAAGCTATTGCTGTAAATCAGCTACACTACAATAAAAAATTCAATATTCTAAAAAGAAAATAAACCCACAAAAGAGAATTTACAAGCTATTGCTCTGAAATTTTACCCACTGCATTTAATCCTAACATGTTAACTTAAAAATATATTACAATTAAAAAGAAAAAAACTAGAATAGCCAAAGAGGCATTAGTTTCAAGAGAACACATTCAGTATGTTAGACCATATTCTGAACCACAATACTTTTCTTAGTAAATTTAAAATGACTCTGGTCATATCTAGAACATTTTTTTAATTTTAATTTTTTAGTTCACATTTAAAAAAACAGAAGTATCGGTGACTTACTATTTTATTTTTAATTAGAGATTTCTGGATCCTATTGGAAGGGTAAAGGGAGATATTAGTTACCTTTTAAATTAGTATAGAGGGTGCTTACTCTCTGTTTTCTATACTTAATTTTATACTTATAATACTTATCATTTGAAAAAATTAAAATTATATATTAAATAATTCTGGAATATTATTTCCTTTTATGTAGTAAGTATAAATTAGTACCTCAGGACGACAATCTAGTGAAATGCATGGGTGTTCACAACTGTCAAATTTTTGCACACTAGTATTCCATTGCTTAAGAAATCCAAGGACTCTTTATTTTTCTTCTTCAAATACAACATTCTGAGGAGTTTCATGTGAAATTTCAAGCATGACAAAACGCTATCAGAGGGTTGATAACTATGACTTCAAAAGAGGCTGAAAAGAAGCTTTGCTCCAGTGTTAAAAGAACCGGGTTTGACCTTGGGCTGCAGAGAATCGTATATTAAGAGAGCAGAGAAATTCCGTACAAATTCTGACATGAAGGATACAGTGAGTGAGAGGATGAAGCAAAGTGCAAAGCAGCTGCTTAAAGGATGAATATACAGATATATCACGAGTAACCTCCTAGATGTGGACCTTCTTGAGACTTTATAAGAGCCCTGAATAAGAAACGCGCAAAACTGACTCTCAAGGAGGTTATTGGTCTATGGCTCCTGCATTAATCTCATCCCGTGGGCTTCAGTAGCCAATACGACCTGCACATTTTAGAGCTTGAATTTCTCGGGAGTGTGAGAAGGAATGATATGAGTAGGAATTAATTGTAGCCTCTGGGCTTAGAGTAGAAGGAGTACATCTTCACTGCTGGTGAGTGGGTTACAGATGTAGATAGAATTGAGGATGAAACGACTACACCATTTGCAGCAACATGGATGGATCTAGAGATGATCATTCTAAGTGAAGAAAGTCAGAGAAAGACAAATATCATAGGGTATCACTTATATGTGGAATCTAAAATATGATATAAATGAACTTATTTATAAAACAGAAACTGATGCACAGACATAGGGAACAGACTTGTGGTTGCCAAGGGGTGGGGTGGGGAAAGGGATGGATTGGGATGTTGGGGTTAGCAGATGCCAACTATAACACAGAGGATGGATAAACAACAAGGTCGTACTGGATAGCTCAGGGGACTATGTATAGCATCCTATGATAAACCAGAATGGAAATGCATATATATGTATAATATATATGTACATATGTGTATATAGATGTATAACTGAATCACTTTGCTGTATAGAAACAACATTGTAAATCAACTGTACGTCAATAATTTTTTTTAAAAAAGATGTAAATAAAATTAAAATCAGAACACATGAATTTATTTTTGTCAGTCTAGATAACTTTAACTAGATCATTCCCAAGGTACGCTACACAGCAAAACCACCACTTTTCTACCTGAGACCAATTTAATGTGTTCCTAAAATGTAACCTTATTTTCTTTCCATGCTGTAAATTGCTTTTGTCAGCTCAATATGGACGAGAGTGTAGCAGTGAGCATTCTGTTAACATGCGTGGACCAATTGGAGGTAATAAACAAACATACGCGAGGCTGAGGAAGAACTCTTGTCCCTAAAATGATTCAGTTTTAGATGTTTTTCTTTTCAGAACAGGTGTTGTGCATGAAAGTTAGTGATAAAAATTTCAAAAAGCGTTTATCTGTTTGCAAAGATCTCCCAGCCGCTGGGTATTTGAAAGACTTACCGGGCTCTATGGAGCTTAGTAGATAGAGGTTTTATTTAAAGGCAAAGAAAAAAGAAGGGAGGGAGAGGGGGAGAGAGAGGACACAGATGGAGAGAAGAGAGATACACAGAGAGGGCGAGAGATAGAGACTAAGAGACACAGAGACGGAGCAGGCAAACCCGAGTCCAAAAGACATCCCAGGCACCAGCTCCCTGGGTTTTTTTTTTTTTTTTTTTTTTTTTTTCAGTACGCGGGCCTCTCACTGCTGTGGCCTCTCCCGTTGCGGAGCACAGGCTCCGGACACACAGGCTCAGCGGCCACGGCTCACGGGCCCAGCCGCTCCGCGGCATGTGGGATCTTCCCGGACCGGGGCACGAACCCGTGTCCCCCGCATCGGCAGGCGGACTCCCAACCACTGCGTCACCAGGGAAGCCCTCCCTGGGGTTTTATTTTTCCATGTCCTGTGCTGCGTCTCAGAACTGGACCTCCCACGCCTGTAGGGGAACCTTCATCCTTTCTTGGTAAGAGTCACAGCAGAGGGCTTCCCTGGTGGCACAGTGGTTGAGAGTCCGCCTGCCGATGTGGGGGACACGGGTTCGTGCCCCGGTCCGGGAAGATCCCACATGCCGCGGAGCGGCTGGGCCCGTGAGCCATGGCCGCTGAGCCTGCGCGTCCGGAGCCTGTGGTCCGCAACGGGAGAGGCCACAGCAGTGAGAGGCCCGCGTACCACAAAAAAAAAAAAAAAAAGAGTCACAGCAGAACTTCCCAGCAAGCTCTGAATCCCCTTTTGCAACCACGCCACAGCATGTCACCAGTAAAGCCAGCTACACGCCACCGGTAAAGAAACTGAGTCTTGGGATCACCACGGGAATTTCGGACTTCCATCACACATCACAAAATCCCACTGCCCTTGGGCAGAAATCAGAGAAAGAGAGACAGCTTTTCCAGTCTGCCTGGGAATCAACTCTATACTTCCTCACTGTTACATTTGTCTGGGGAGCGATGCATTCAGCAATGAATTGAGGGAAGAATATGTATTCATGGGCTGATCCTCGTCTCCAGAGGGGCACATGTGACACTTGGGTGCAATGCACGAAGCATCTCGAGGTTTATACAACAAACATCACAATTTCCTAGTATAATATACCCTCCCGGTAACTACAGTCGCCAGTCTGTGTATGAGATGCTCACAACGTATTCATCTTATAACTCAAAGTCAATGATACCTCAGTAAAGCTGGACGACTAACGCCAACACCACAGTTAGGACTTGAAACTCATGGACGTGACGTAAGCTCTATCATCTACCAATCAGGAGTGAATAGAGTCACCTGCTAGCTAAAAGCCACGAAATCAGTGGCTACTTAGGGAAGTATCATAACCAAAAACCAAATAACCACCACCACAAATTAAAAGCAAAAAAACCCCAAATACAAGAAGTTTAACTCCTGTGACTGTCGTGAAATCTACCCCAGTTAAACACCGGGTAACTCCCACAACGAGCATTGTGATCTCTGGGGCAGTGGTGTTACGTGCTTTAAGAAGGCACATGCACACTTCTGGTTTATTCTTTGTTAATCTTCTTTATCTTTTTTAACTTTTTATTTTACATTGGAGTATAGTTGAGTAACAATGTTGTGTTAGTTTCAGCTGTACAGCAAAGTGATTCAGTTGTACATAGACACGTATCTATTCTTTTTCAAATTCTTTTCCCATTTAGGTTGTTATATAACATTGAGCAGAGTTCCCTGTGCTGTACAGTAGGTCCTTATGAGTTATCTATTTTACATACAGTAGTGTGTACGTGTCAATCCCAAACTCCCAATCTATCCCTCGCTCCACCCTTCCCGCCCCAGCCATAGAGACTTCGTTCTCTAAGTCTGTGAGTTTGTTTCTGTTTTGTGAGTAAGTTCTTTTGTATCAGTTCTTTATAGATTTCACATATAAGCAGTATCATACGATCTCTCTCTTTCTCTGTCTGACTTATTTCACTCAGTATGACAATCTCTAGGTCCACGCTTGTCCTAACCACTGGGGTCTGCAGGTCAGGGAAGTGGTTGCATAAGGAGATTTTCTCCAAGTGGTATTGCACTGTGGTCTTAACCATGAGAAATACTGGTTTAAACAAACTCAATTTGTTCCCATTTCCCCTTTACCCGGGGCTTCAGGGTATTAACTGACCAACCTCCAGGAAGGTGAGTTAAAAGAAAATAGCTTCTCAAGCATATTTAACCTCAAAACCAGATTTTCACGGAATATCTCATTTTGGGCAATATGGATCTAAGACAAGAGTTCCTGAGCTCAGGGGACGGATCAGATATGCCTATGGAGCTTTTAGAAACATATTCAATCCTGTTTGTCAGTCTAGACCTCCTCCTGAACCAGGGTCTCCAAGGTACCCCACGTATTCCCAAACTATCTCTTCAGGTGTTTCGGGGAGAGAGTAGACATGCAGGCATTTCTGTCTCCCCATGAGTATGCACTTTCTCCAACATCTTTAAGGTAACTGTTGCAAATGCTGATGAAAACCGTGGGACTTTAGATCACGTGTGTCCAACGAGAGGAAACAGCAAGTCAATAACTTTGTCGTCAGGGTATGGCTCAACGATCCCTTTTAATTTTTTCTTTTTATAATTGCACATTGACACGACTTCCATTAAGCTTTGCCAGGGCTCCCATCACTTTCCCTGTCAAGGTGTCAGGCATCTGTTGCAACTGATTTAGATGATAGTGGCCAGATGACCCGCAGGAGTCAGGCAATTAATCAGCTAACGGGAAACATGCTACTAAAATAGGCAAGTAATTGAAACAGCTTGCCTGAGAAGCTGTAATCAATCTACTCGTTCCTTAGAAAATATATGGATATTGAATAAGGATGTCACCTCCCTCCCCCACCCTACGCCCAGCAAGTTTTAAAATATTTGGGTGACGCTTAGCTGCGTATTTTAGTGGTATCAGCCTTTTAGTCCCACCCCTCAAAAATCCTTCCCCTTCCTCTCTCCAAAGGGAAGGTGGGAAACAGGAAAGAAGTATCAAAATAGGAAGAGCCGTCTTGTCTTTTTAAAGCAAACTAAGCTAGCATCTGTTTTTGAGGATCCGTAGTTTCCCATGCAATTTTCCATGAAGGACAGACGGAAATCTGATTTTGCATTTAAAATAAAGCCAAAGAAGACCTAAAAGACATTTCTCCGATGAAGACACACAGGTGGCCAACAGGCACAGGAAAAGACGCTCCACATCACTCATCATTAGAGAAATGCAAATCAGAACCACAATGAGGTAGTACCACATACCAGTCATTATGGCCACCATCAAAAAGTGTACAAACAATAAATGCTGGAGAGGGTGTGGAGAAAAGGGAACCCTCCTGCACTGTTGGTGGGAATGTAAATTGGTACAGCCAGTATGGAGAACAGTGTGGAGGTTCCTCAAAAAACTAAAAATAGAGCTACCATACGACCCAGCAATCCCACTCCTGGGCGTATATTCAGACAAAACTCTAATTCTAAAAGACACATGCACCCCAATGCTCACCGCAGCACTATTTACTATAGCCAAGACATGGAAGCCACCTAAATGTCCATCAACAGATGAATGGATAAAGAAGATGTGGCACATACAGATAATGGAACATTACTCAGCCATAAAAAAGAACAAAATAATGCCATTTGCAGCAACATGGATGGACATAGAGATGATCATACTGAGTGAAGTCAGTCAGACAGAGAAAGACAAATACATATGATATCACTTACATGTGAAATCTAAGAAAAGGATACAAATGAACTTACTTAGAAAACAGAAAAAGACTCACAGACAAAGAAAACAAACTTACGGTTACCAAAGGGGAAAGCGGGGGAGGGATAAATTAGGAGTTTGGATTAACAGATACACACTACTATATGTAAGACAGATAATCAACGAGGACCTACTGTACAGCACAGGGAACTCTGCTCAATATTCTATAATAACCTAAAAGGGAAAAGAATTTGAAAAAGAATAGATACACGTATAACTGAATCACCTTGCTGTACACCTGAAACTACCACAACATTGTAAATCAACTACACTCAAATATAAAATAAAAATCAAAAACTGAAAAAACATTTATATGCAGGAAAAATGAAAATGAGTAAATGACTTCTCCAGTAAAAGTGGCAACAGAGACCTTACCCCTGGAGAGTTCAACTCTGAAATCACTGGGCCAATTTCAGAGGTGGACAGTGCAGGATACAGCCCGACAAGAAGCAAGACAAATTTGGAATTAAAAGAAAAACTGATTCCCATATACAATCTTGTCTCTGAGTCATTTCTATACTTCATCTTGTTCCACTGCTGCTCAAATAGAAATGACCTCCTACAGGCTGCAAGATAGCACAATAATTTACACACATGTTCGTACTATAGGCTTGCAAATAATGATTTGGAATGGATTTTATAGTCACTAAGCTTTGGCTTCTTTCTTGATTATAAAAATATTAAAATAAATTTACTCATGATTTTTTTTCTGAGGCCATCAGATTACGTGCTTCTACTCTGTTCGGATTCTATTAGGCTTCCCTCCAGGAGATGACTTTTTCTGGCTTTAGATTTTTAAAAGAAAAAGCATGTTTAAAAGTCAGAGAAAGGGCGAAAAAGAAAAGGTTAAAACAATCTAAGTTCCTCATAACTTTGCCCACTGATTACACACATGGCCCCTGGAAAACGAAAAGGGCACGTCATCAAGGGGAGAGTTTGTTTTCTCAAGTCTGGAAAAGTAATCACTTGAACTTTCAGGGCGACAGACTGTCTATTCGTGACAGACTAACTAAATTCTGACCATACAATGCTTGTGGATTCGTGTGGGCATTTCCCCCCCAAATCACTGCCATGGAACGGGCAGGGGGGAGCATTGGGGCGTCTTATTTTCTTCTGTTGAGTTTTGTTTCGGTTCCCCTTTTAGAGATGCTTTTCACTGTCATTTCAACATAGATCACAGAGCCTCTGAATACATCTTCTGATGGCAGGGATTAAATGCCATTATATTCTAGAACAGAAGGTGGTGTATGAAAATACATACTATGCAGTTCACGAAGCAACAGAATCAACCCAGAGGCTGCAGATAGGAGGGACCACTTAGGTCCCTGGGGAAGAGGGCTTTCTGGGAGAGCTGCCAAGGGGTCTTTGGCAGGTGGACACACCAGGAAGATAAACTGCACGCCAGGTGCACGAAGCCGCAGAAGAGAATCCCATGTTCAGAGAGCAGCGGGTGTTCAAACAGGACGTGGTCTCCTGAAGCTGCTGGCTGCCTTTCCCAGGATCAAGCCCTGAAGAACGCCAAGGACAAGAAGGAAAAGAGAGAGACAGCCAAAGCCCACGTTTGCCTGGGGGCCGTGGCCACTGGTGTGTTGATGGGGTGCGTGGAGAAGTGGATGGCGGGGTCAGCCTGGGGTAGCCCTGAAAGTGTGTGGAGACCAACCTAAGAGGAGGAGAGACCGCCTTTTGCTTTCGTTTCTCTGCCACCGTGGCCTCCTCCATCACCTGTCTTCTCGAGGCTCCTAGTCTCCTGAGTCACACAAAGGCAGTGTGAGTGAAAAACGTGTCACCTGCATATCAGTAAACAAAGGATGTTGCAGCCATCGAGCCCTCAGCCACTGCAGCTGCCCCAATGTTTTGCCCTGAGGGGATTCAGGATGGAGAAAACCAGGCTCCTGGCCCTAGAGAGTTAAGGTGCATATCAGAGGAATGATTTCAGTGAGCCCGGACTCCTGCATCTTCCCATGCATACAAAGTGCTAAATCCTTTAACTTGAGATATGTGGTTTTCTTTCGTTAACAGGAATCTTCTGACATTCTGGCCTTTGTTGCCAAAACTTCTATACATCCAGGCTCCTCCCGGAGCTCTTTGGAGCTGTCCCCCAGAGCTACCTGGGAGGCTGCCTCCCGGACGTAGGTCCTCAGTTTTGTCCTCCAAATGAAACGTCATTCTCAACCTGGAGGTTGTGCAGTTTCTTCAGTCGACCAGCAGCATGGGGAAGTTTGAGTTTGTGAGAAGCTGAGAAAGACAGGCGGTGGGCGGATCCCCTCTTCATTGAATGTGTCTCACGACTGCACCTTTGGGGATGACAAGAGGAAGGGGACGGCATGGGTGTTGGCCCCCAGCCTGCATTTGCCGAATCTGACCCCCTATACGCCCTGACGCCCTCTTGTTGGCCCTGAGATGTCGAAGAGGTCTGCAGCTTTGAAAAGGTACTGTTTATTTTTTTTCCTTTTTTCATCCAGTTTTTTGGGACATAATTGACTTCCAGCACTGTATCAGTCCAAGGTGTACAGCATAAAGATCTGACCCACATACCTCATGAAATCACGATCACAACACGTTTAGTGAACATCCAGCATATGGTATAGACACAAAAGTAAAGAAACGGAAAGAAAGCTCTTTCCTTGTGATGAGAGCTCTCAGGATTTACTCTCAACAACTTTCACATAAAATGAACAGCAGTGCTAATTACATCCATCGCGTTGTACATTACACCCCTAGTACTTATTTATCTTGTAACTGGAAGTTTCTGCCTTTTGACTACATCTTTATCCAGTTGCTCTCCGCCCAACCCACCCCTGGTAACCATAAATCTCAACTCTTTTTCTGTGAGTGTGTTTGCCTTTGAAGTATAACTGACCCACAAGGCCGTTAGTTCCTGTTGAAAACACCCACATACGACTCTTCAAATCCTACGTGGACTTGACCACCAAAGCAATAAGCATAACAGTGGTACTAAATGATTCCGAAGGGTCTAAAAAAGTGTGCAGGTGTCACAGAGACCATTTAAAGCTATATTTTTTCCTAAGCACACAGACTATTACAATTGATTAAGTCATAAAAAATTTCAACCAAGATCAAAGATAAAGTATCCTAGAGACCATACTTTCTCTTACTTCATATTATGTGAACACTGATTGACATTAATTTATAAATTAATAAGAAGGTAGATAATGAATTCTTGCATCTTTAATAAAATATAGAAACATGCATAGGTAAATAATCGAGTTACAGAAGACATCATCGCCAGAATTCTAAAGATGAGAACTAAAGAATAATGGAAGTACCACCTATCAAAATACTATGTTGATATAAAATTGGGTCATGGAGGGAATTACATTCTTAAAATTTTTAATTAAAAAGTAAACTATCTCAAAAGCGATGATGTACATGTTCCTATAAAGAGAATAACAAACAGCAGAGACCCCAAGAATGTAAAAGGAAAGCAATACCATAAATAAGAAAAGAAATAAGCAATACGGAGTAGGGAAGGACAACTGAGAAATTCCACACCGCCAGGAGTTGTTCTTTGGGAAAAAAACAAAACGAAACTGGAAAACGATGCACACCTCTGACAGTAAGAGATAAGGAGATGAAATACAAAATAACAACATTATAAATGGAGACGGAGTCCTAACTACAGGTAAAGTAGAGATTAGAAAAAGAAGAGAATACCATCACACCTTCAAAGACTTTGCCGTATGAGACAAATGTCAAGGCAAAGTTTAAGAATCATTTTAGGGCTGGTTTACTAAGAAGTAAAAAGATGGAAAATCCTGTGCATTAAAGACCCTGCAGTAGAAGCTAAAAGTCTTCCCACAGAGTTTAAAACCTCAGGCCCAGAAGACTCCCGTGGGCTGTTCAAGAATAGATCATACTACTAGTTTATGGGAAAAAAAAAACCACGCAAAAACCAATAAACAGTGGAAATGGAACGGCCCCCAACTCACTCTTTAAGGCTGAGTGAGCTCAACACTCAACCTTGACAAAGAGACTGTGAGAAACAAAGCAAAGCAAAATTCCGTTGCACTTACAGCTTTCGTTTCAAATATCTAAGGAAATGATTCACAAGCCTTCTTCCACCATGGATAAAATAAGAGCGTACCACGACCTCCTTGGGCATGTCCCTATGTATCAAAGGTTTTTTTTATTAGAAAGCCTAGAAATGCAATTTCTCACAGTGTTGCCTTTTGAGAGGAAAAGCGGCATCGTCGGAATGGAAGGAGAAAACGCAGGGATAATACTGGATTCTCGTGTCTCAGCACACTGTCATCAGGAATCCACTGGAAATGACCGAAGAGATGATAACATTATACAAAAATGATACAGCGAACACCGCCTTAGATGGGGAAGCACCAGCTTTACCTCGGACACGAGAAGGGGACACGTGCCTTGAGGTGATACTTGACCCTCCTGAGTTTGGCAAATTAAGTGAATCTGCTCAGATGAAGCGAAGGTTCAGATGTGAATCCCCAGCATCCCTCATGCATTTTGGGCAGGAAGAAGGAATTGGGTCAACCCACTTAGGAAAGCATGATCTCCCAAAGCTGACCACAGACAGAGCCTACAGCAAACCGATGATTACCCTCTTGGGTGCACGTACAACCCTGTGAAACACCAACAAGATTGCAGATGGCATGCAACCCTTTCTTTGTAAAAGGCAATGAAAATTAAAAACATATATCCAGGGCTACCCTGGTGGCGCAGTGGTTGAGAGTCCGCCTGCCGATGCAGGGGACACGGGTTCATGCCCTGGTCCGGGAGGATCCCACATGCCGCGCGGAGCGGCTGGGCCCGTGAGCCATGGCCGCTGAGCCTGCACGTCCGGAGCCTCTGCTCCGCAACGGGAGAGGCCACAACAGTGAGAGGCCCGCGTACCGCAAAAAAAAAAAAAAAAATCCACATAAATATCTTTGTATCAAGTCTTAAACTCCGTCAAGGAACATACTTCATGCCTCAGCTGGGAGTGAAAGGTATACAAGTGGTCTAATCAGAGGGGTTACAAGAGGAACAACTGTTTTAGGTAGAAAACTGCAGCTAGAAGCCCCCTGGGTTATCACGAGTATATCATAGACTCATAAGATGCAAGACCAACGCCAGGCAGGCTCATTTTAAGTGCATCTCCTCTGCTACTTCCACCAGCAGCCTGGAGCACACACCCTAGCTAGTTAAAGACAGGAAATGTAGCATTTGCTTCTGACAAAATTTTTTCGAAATAGAGTAAACACCACCCATTTGAGAGCTAGTTAAAAATACTGATACGTGGGACTTCCCTGGCGGCGCAGCGGTTAAGAACCTGCCCGCCGATGCAGGGGACACGGATTTGAGCCCTGGTCTGGGAAGATCCCACATGCCGTGGAGCCACTAAGCCCGTGCACCACAAATACTGAGACTGCGCTCTAGAGCCTGAGAGCCACAACTACTGAGCTCTCATGCCACAACTACTGAAGCCCGTGTGCCACAACTACCGAGCCCACATGCCACAACTACCGAAGCCCGCATGCCACAACTACCGAGCCCACATGCCACATCTACTGAAGCCCGCGCGCCTAGAGCCCGTGCTCCACAACAAGAGAAGCCACTGCAATGAGAAGCCCATGCACTGCAATGAACAGTAGCCCCTGCTCGGCAACTAGAGAAAGCCCACGTGCAGCAACAAAGACCCAACACAGCCAAAAAAAAAAAAAAAAAAAATACTGATACTTGCATTCTATTCCAAGAGAATACATCGTTCTGTGATGGGAGGGGTAGGGAGGGCTGTTCCAGAAATATATAACTTCCTACAAGCACCCCCAGATGAACCGGATTCTGATGAGACGGGCACAGTTCACACGGGGTGCCTCAGATCCACGCAAAGACTCACACACCTGGGAGAGTCCACAATTGGCTCTCAATATTCAAGGAGACTGGCTCAGCCCCCAGCTGGGTGGGGAGGCGGATGGAGGTCTTGGGGAGAATGATGGGGAGTGTTGGTCCAATGAAAGCGGACGGTAAAAAAAAAAAATTTTTTAAAGGGACTTCCCTGGTGGTCCAGTGGCGTGGCCACCAATAAATAAATAAATTTTTAAAAAAATTAAATTAAAAACAATTTTTAAAAATGAAAAAAAATTATTTTAAAAAAAAATTTAAGAAAAGGAAAGAAAGGGCACTGTAATTGGGAGAAGTTCTGGATCCTAATAAAAAGCTTACCCAATTTCCCGCCATGAATAGGACTAATATTGAAGTCTCGATGGACAGGATCTCTTCCGTTATTCACCAGGTAATGAGTCCCACTCAGGAGACGGATTCCAGCAAGTGGGTGGCATGCAAGGAGTACACACCGTGGTTTGAAAGACGTTGTGCACTGTCCAAGATTGAGACGCTTTCTCCGAAATGAGAAGGTCCTCTCTCACGGGCACAAGTCCCCATCAGGGGAGTGTTCCACAGATGTGCCAGTCCTGGAAAACTTGATCAGGCTCCATTGGGTGACTTAACATTATTCAAATAGATGCATGTATTCGTACTGAGGCTTTGGAAGCAGGTAATGGCCAGGTAGTACGCGTTTCCTTTCCACGAGGGGGCATTTTGCTCTGTGTGAGGTTATTGTTTTGTCATTAGCAAATGCATGAGCCCATTTTAATGCCCGTTTTGTGTGTGCCATTCTGTCTGTCTGATGCAGAGACTAGTGAATGATGTTTTAGGGCAGATGAATGAACCTGATACAGAATTCTCTTGGTTTTGAGGTGCCAAGTTTTATTGTTTTTAAATTCAATTGTTGTATGAAAAGGGAACTGTATCTATGCCTTTATGAGATAATATAGCTCCAAGGAGACACACACACACACACACACACACACACACACACACACACTCCACCATCATTTAGGGAAACAAAAATTGGGGAAGAATATGAAAAACAGCATCTAACTGAGAAAAAAGAGTAGGAGATTGTAAGGCACCTTTAATTAGAAGATGCAGACATGTCCCCTGGTCTGCCTCACACACCCAACTCCAGACATGACAGCAATTATATAACAGACGCAATAAATTCAGGGTCACAGAGACACCCTCTTCCTCCCAGACTCCTTGATATTTTGTTTCTGAATCTTCAGCATCTAACACAACATCCTCATTACTGGACGAATGAATGAGTTTATTTAGGTTGTTATCACTTTCCTAATATTTTTGCATGTACAGTATCTCACAAGTACTGTGGTTTTGTTTTAAATCTCAAATAACCTTTAAAAGGTAGGCACGGGATTTTACTTAAACAAAGGAAAAAAATGAAGGTCCAATGAGGTTGAACTTGCCTAACGATTAGTTGGATATTACGGGAGACGTACACTGAGGTGAAGTTGCGAGGGCCAGTGATACGTGGGGGGAACACCTCCGAAGGGCGAAAGGCTGGGGGGGAACTGGGCAGGAAGATTCTGCAGAATACGGCACAGATCTGATGCCTATAAAGGCAAAGGACGAAAGGGAGAAGCAACGTGGCACAGAGGACGCCCCCGACAGACGTGCTGATCTAACTGGGGCATAGCCGGCCCAGGGCAGGTTCTGAAGCAAGACTGCCCCTTGGCGGCGTCTCCCACTGCGAAGACTCGCTGAGAACCCTGCTTTGCTCAGTCCCGGACGGGGGGCAAGGTCCAAAAGGCCCTAAAGCTGGAAGCGCCCCACCAGAGGCACAGCTCGCAACTGCGTGGTGAGTCCCTGAACACAGATCCGAGCCACACTCTCCGGGGCCATCACGGTCACGGCACAAGGCCAGAACGGGGCACAGCAGAAGCAGAACCCAGCCCCTGAAACCCCCAAACCGCGGTTCCTCGCCGGCTGTTGCCAAGACAGACGACACTGATGAGCTCTGCCTCCCAGGACGACGTTGGGAAAGGCTGTTTTCAAACGCCTTACGTGTCTACTCAGGGCTCTTTGTCGTTATGCGTCTCAGAGGCCGACGACCCAGACGCAGAGGTTGCTTCGAGGACGGAGTAGATGGCGCATCAGAACCCGGAACAACAGAACTGCGGGCTGAGCTCCCGCCGCTGTGTGTCTTCAACTTCCCCGCCAGCCGCCGACGCGGAAAATCCCGCTTGCCGCCACCTTGAGGCATCCGCGCCAGGCAAGGGTGACAGCTGCAGAGCTGCAAGGCTGCAGCCTCTGCTGGTTTTGCTTCTAGAATTTTACGGCTTCCCTCTCCCCTCTACGGTGATTTCCTTAACCTGCTGAATCCCTACTCCTTGCAGCTCACGGAATACTTTTTTATATTCTAGGTACAACAGCCTCCTGTGTCCACAGCTCAACCTCCTCTAACTGTGCTCTCTCCTCTTTATTCTTCCAAGAAAAGGTGAATACATAACATGTCTTTGTTGCCGCTGTTCAGCGCTATCTTACAATACCTGGGATATTCACCCAGGAAAACCTTTTGTTTCAAATAGCAGCTAAAAATTTGCAGTTTACTTTGATGCAGTTCCAAGGTACTTATGCCCAGAATTATGAGAACCTAATTTGCTACGGCAGAAGCAAAACGCTCTACTTTCAAGACACAAGATTGCATTTTCCCCCGATGTCTCAATTAATGCTCAATATTATCAGTAGCCTTCTGTCTTCACAGTTAAGTGATAATTTAGGGTGAAATGATGTAATTCTCATCAAGTAAGGGTCTTGAGAATGGTAGAGACTATTGAATGCAATCCACTACTCTTCCAAACGTTCATCATTCCCAGCAAAGATTTCTAGATAATGTATTTGAGGTGCTGGACTGTTTGGAACATTTTTAGAGGGTAGGGAAAGGGTTCAGATGCCTTCGGCTTTAAAACTGTCAAGAGAAGCAACATGAAATTCTGCAAAATGCAGGCTTTGCATGTAAAATCCCAGAGCCCTTTAAAGGCAGCTCCTGAGAGAAGCTTTGTGGAAAGTAACGAAAGGGATTGGTTAAACAACAACAAAAAACTGTTAAATGTCTAAAATTGAAAGTAACATGTCTGTAGGCATATCTTATTATACACTCATTTCTATTTGTGATCAAACAGCCATTAGGATTGCAGCAAAATAAATGAGTCATTCTGAGCAGAAAACGAGATTTGATTTATTACATGAACACCAGGTCTTGGTACAGCCTGCAACTCTTAAGGTTCCTTTAAATTGAAATTGATTCTCCTTTCTACAAGAGTGTAATTTGAAACACTCTGCAAACAATCATCCTGAAACGAAATTACTGAAAATGTCCATCGGACAAGGTGCATTTTGAAGTAAGTACCTGGTGCATTTGTTAATGAACGCCACGACAATTCTGGAAAGTGTTTATAGAATTACTGATACATATTCCACAGAAACCTATCGAATTAAGGGTAAAAACAAGCACTCTCGGGTGTCTTTCAGTTTGTTCTTTTCCCCCAAATTATCAAGGAGGATTACAATCTTGCGGATAATGTTGGCAGACACAGTAAGATGTGATTAGATACAAAGAAGTTGTCTTGGAAATTTACTGGAGGCTGGAAAAAATGTATACCATCCTCTTCTTCTCAAAGTATTAAGTGTTTCTAGCCATGATCTAATATTTCTGGGTCTTGGGTTTTAATCCATTTCAGAATAAACAGTTGATCCTCTCCACTGAACAGTCAGTATCTGTAGCAACTCTACTGTCACTTTCTAAAAATTTATTTTATTCAAGTAGAGTTGATTTGCAATGTTGTGTTCACTTCTGCTGTACAGCAAAGTGACACCGGTATACATATACATGTATCCTTTTTCATATTCTTTTCCATGATGGTTTATCACAGGATATGGAATATAGTTCCCTGTGCTCTACAGTAGGACCCTGTTGTTTATCTGTTACATATATATATAAATTTTTTTTTAATGTCATCTTAATTTGAGTGTGAAAACAGAAGCTACAATTTCAGGCCTATTCTCTACTTTGCATCATGAAGAGAGGAAGCATTGGTCTTACGTGGGAAAACAGGTGGAAACCATCAAGGTGAGACACAACTTCAGAAGATTTCCCTTCTGCTCGCTTCTACTCCATTAAGGCTTCGTCACCCCAAATCCAGCAGAACTTCATTTCAAGAAATTAGTCAGGAATACAACTCTATTGTCTACTCTGGAAATGATTTCAAAAATAATCCTTACACAGAAAACAGTCCTTACTTTTCTTTAGTTCTCAACACCCTGATTCAGTTGAAAAACTCCCTCTATCTGAAGCAGGGTGTAAATATATGTCTGTTTTCTACTTCATCCTCCCCAAGTAAAAAAAAAAAAAATTTCATTGGGAGAACAAATTCATCACAGAAATTCGAGGTAGTCAGTTCTAAGAGTGTAAGTCTCAAATCACCCATGGAAGACAAGAAAAAACATATCTGAAGAGACTGCTGGGACAAAGCTTGTTCCATTCTTGATGACATTAATATTTCCAGCAAAATGTGCTTTTGATTTAAAATGGTCTTTTTATCATACAATTTAAGTCTGTGGGCTATCCGGGATACAACACTGAGAGACTAGATTTTCTGGGTAATTTGACCATCTGTCAAGAAGCTTCAAGACCTGAGCTGCTCCATTCAATTACGAAGTACTTCTTTTAAAAAGAGGTCCCTAAAAAAAAGTTTTTTTAATAAAATTTAAATAAAAAGAGGTCCCTGACTTTGTATAACATTTTTATATTCATGCAGAATCTAAGGAGGCAACCTCTCAGATTTCCTCACTACAGAACTGAGAAGTAGACATAAAAGGTACGTGTCCTCCTAAAGGTCTCCAGCACAAACCTTCTGAAGACACATCCACGGCTGTGGGTACCACCTCTTGGGTCTCCATCAAGCATGACTCCATAGGGACCCCCAAGTGATTTTGTTACAAAGGAGAATATGAATTCAATGACGTTAATATTTGTAAAAGAGACTATAGAACAACCTATAAGAAGGCAAAGAAACAAGAACAAGAATGGTAACGAGAAACATATACAACACAACAGGAGGAGGAGAGATACACCCCACGTGAGTGGGATGATATAAACAAGGATACTCTGCTCCAACCTTGGAGGAAACATTTGGAAAAAAAGATTTCACTGTAGTCCCTGTGGACAGAAACTCTTGGTTTAAATCTGTGAAGATACCTGCCTGGAATAGACTGTTTCCGCCTCATAAAATGTGCCAATGTTTTGTGTTTACATTGGTGACCTGCCCTCCTGTTTCAGTAAAGCCTTACGCCTTCACACCAAATCAACAGCAGTTGTTGTGGTCCAATAAATAAATGCACACGGATGAGTCAGGCAGAAAGCTGTGAACGCCCCGTTAATTTGGATGCGCTGAGAAGTGCAACCTTCACGGGGCACCTAGAGATTTCGGGGGAGACAAGGAACTGCCATGTAGTAGTATTTCAGTTAACAGGGGTGGAAAGATTTCTTTAAGCTATTTTGTTGCAGTAGGCACCGTTATTGAGCCATCCATGTAAAACACTCCCAAAGGATCTTCCACCTAGAAGATATGACTAGGATTAGAGGCAAACCTGATAACTATATTTAAATACTGTTGATTCTGTCCAAGCAGGAATGCATTTGTTCTTAATTTCAGGAGGAAGATCAGGAATGAAGAATTGTTCCACCCAGATGTCCTAATGGGAAACTCAGCACGTGGTACATTTTTTTTTTTGCGGTACGCGGGCCTCTCACTGTTGTGGCCTCTCCCATTGTGGAGCACAGGCTCCGGACGCGCAGGCTCAGCGGCCATGGCTCACGGGCCCAGCCGCTCCGCGGCATGTGGGATCTTCCCAGACCGGGGCGTGAACCCGTGTCCCCTGCATCGGCAGGCGGACTCTCAACCACTGCGCCACCAGGGAAGCCCAGCACGTGGTACATTTTATATCTACTTGCAGTAGAGATGCAGAAATGATTTAAAACAAACAAATATATACATGCATGTGTGTATATGGTAATACCTGCAGTCAGTATGGGGATTTCTCAGAAGACCAGACACAAGGGTAAACACTGACACCAGACAGGAAGCAACTGAAGGGAGACATCAGAAGAGGCACCCAGTGCAGGGACTTCTGAAGGTGAAGGGTAAAGGACCAGCCATTGGGAATAGACCACAAGGCAATTCTTTTTTTTTTGGCTGTGTTGGGTCTTCGCTGCTGTGCGCGGGCTTTCTCTAGTTGCAGCGAACGGGGGCTACTCTTGGTTGCAGTGAGCGGGCTTCTCATTGCGGTGGCTTCTCTTGTTGCAAAGCACGGGTTCTAGGCACGCGGGCTTCAGTAGTTGTGGCACGCGGGCTCAGTAGTTGTGGCTCACAGGCTCTAGAGCGTAGGCTCAGTAGCTGTGGCACACAGGCTTAGTTGCTCTGCAGCATGTGGGATCTTCCCGGACCAGAGCTCAAACCCGTGTCCCCTGCATTGGCAGACAGATTCTTCACCACTGCACCACCCGGGAAGTCCCAGAGCACAAAGCAATTCTAAAGGAGAAAATAAGATGCTGGGTGTGGGGGCTGGGACTCTTACGAGGAGAATCTGGGGCCGTAGATCCCCAATCAAAGTCATTCCCGTGGATGAGTGAGATGGGTCAGCAATGTTGGAAGTGGTTGTCTCCAGGTGAGAACAGCAAGCATGGAAAATTGACTCGAAGACTTCACGGCTACTAAGAGAAATGAAGAATCTGGAGGGTAACATCCATCCCCACTAACGTGGAAAACAGTATGTAACCTATCAAGAGCTAAATGCACACTCCTAGGCAGCAGACTAAACAAAGGCTCTATCAGACGAATGGATACTCAGGCACCAGCTAATCTGATTAAGCAGGCATTCAAGAGGTGGAAGTCAAATGGATGAATGCGGATGTGAGGATCAATAAGCATTTGAGAATAAAACACACAAAAGAAACAATCCATTTGAAAAAGCCAAGAACCCCATCCAAGTGAAGAGTTAATCAAGGGAACAAAATTATATTTAAGTTTGTTTAATAGAGTCACAGTGATAAACAAGAGTAGGTGATCGTGAAACAAGAACAGTTACCAAAAAAAAGACAGCTTCGATTTAATGCAGTGGTAAAACTAAAGAACAAAGAAAAACCTCGGTGAACAGGGATCAGCGAGGCTTACTAAAGATAAAATGCAAGGTTAAGAGTTGAAATGCCCCTAAGAGAGGTGTGATTCAGAGCCTATGCTGTGAACCAGCACAAGATGGCAGAACTTATCAAAGGATTGCCACATGAAACAGAAATGGAATGCCCAAAGGAGAGAGGAAAAAAAAAACTGGTGTGTAGCAGCCCTTGTTTTAGCCTCAAGCAATCACACATTTGCTGCTGTAGGAGTACCTCTCCGATTTAGGTCTCCAGAAATTCCAAAAATTAAGATCCACCCAGTAAGAGTTTTCAACCAAAAATCATTTGTCACAATAAGTCAACAGAAACTAAACAGCCACACTATGGATACTAGAATAACTGCATTAAGAATATCAACTGTGCATGCAATACAGAGACAGAAGATGTACAATCACAAAACTTCTATTATTAGAACAGCCGTTCAATACTCTCAAGTGCACTGGTCTGGTAAACGCACAGAGACAGAGACAAAATGAGATAGAATGGAAATAGAATTCTTCCTCCAAGAAGATGTGAGAGAAAGACGGGTGTGCGTGTGTGCATGCAAGAGAGTACGTGCACATATACCCACGCTGATCTGTCGGCTAAAACAATGTCCTCTTTGCAACATTCCACTTCCATTCTGTGCCCTTGCAAAATAAAACAGAACGTGTAAAGGATACGCAAGGTACTCTAAGGAAGTTCAGCCCTTGCTTTAATAAAGAAATGAATCTGCTAATCCAGAGGTCGTTAAAACTTTTCTGTGAACACTAGATAACAAATATTTTGACTTCATAGACCACACGGTCTCTGTTGCAAATACTGAACCCTGCTACTGTAGCGAGAAAGCACCCATGGACCAAATGTAAATGAATGCCATGACCGTGTGTCAATAAAACTTTATTTACAAAGACATTGGGTGGAGCAGAGTTGGTCTATGGGCTGTACTCACTGGGCCATGCTTCCCTTGCCACACAGCTTCGGCAGCCTTGGGAGGTGATCAGGACCACAGTCCCACCAAGACACGTGGAAGCAGAAGCTGTATTGTAACAAGAGGTCCAAATGAACATCTTAAATGTATTGCTAACCATTCTGTTATGCTCTGTCATCTTCTAAGATGCAGGAGCAATAAGGTTAGGTATGCTCTGTGGTCCCAGTGTATGATGAACAAGCGCACGCACACATGCATCATGCACAGACGTGCGTTCACACACACCAATGTTTGAAGAGCACCGCTCCCAACACACATTATTAACAATGACAATTATTAATGAATGGTCCTAGTTAGTTCCTTGTTAGAGGAAATATCTTCATTGTTGACACTACCTGAAGAATTGTCATGAAAGACTCAAAGTGGGGAAAAAACAAAAATAAACTCCAGAAGGAAAGAATCAGAAACCTGCACCTGTGGCAGCAACAGCATCTCACTATAGAGACTTAGCACATCCAGTGTTCATCCATGGATGGTAAATGGCGCAGATACAGATGTAGATGAAGATGACAGAGACAAGGATATATGGATGCAAGTACAGATGTAGACGATGACATAGATGCACAGGTAGATGTAGATGATATAGATGCGGATGTAGGGATGCAGATGCTGATGAGATAGATAGATAGATAGAGGTGATGGGTGGATGGATAGATAGATAGATGATAGATACATAGATGATGGATACACAGATAGATAGATACATAGGTAGACAGATAGATAGATAGATGATAGATACAGATAGATAATATAGATAGGTGATAGATGAAAAGATGGATGGTAGAGACGATAGATTGATAGATAGATGATAGATACGTAGATGATAGATACATAGATACAAACATAGATACATAGATGAATAAATAGATGCAGATTTACATGATGATATAGATGTAGAAGTAGATGTACCTAATATAGATACAGATAAAATACATAAATACAGATGTAGATGATATAGATAGATCTATATAGATACAGATAACTGCAAGTAGATGTAGATGATATAGACAGACATAAGACAGATACAGATACATGGATGTAGATGCAGGTGTAGATGATGATACGTAAGTAGATGCAGATGACACAGACAAGTTATATGGATGCAGATGTAGGTGTAGATATGGATGGTATATACAGATACAGACACCTGGAGGTAGATGATGATACAGATGTAGATAAGGTACGTACAGACACAGATGTAGACACACATCAATATGGACGCTTAGACTTGAATACGTACTTCCATATACCCAAGTCTCTCTGTCTATTTCTATCTCTGCATCTCCGTCTCAGCCTGGAGCCACCTTCAAAGAACGTCACGATTGCACAGCTTCCCACACTTTGACCTTCTTCAGATGCCACTGAATGTCCCACCCACACGACCAACCACAACACACCAACTCTGCAGCTCTGAAGGTCTGCATGACACAGATGAGGCTCACTTGCAAGACTCCCAGGAAAAGAAGGAAAACCTCATCGCTTATGGTCAGTTTCCATCACTCCTGTTCATATAATTTATGGACCGGTAGTTAACTTTCCCTTCGCCAGACTCTGAGCTTCAGGTATAAGAGGAAGAAATATAGTAAAAAAAAATTTAAAAAAATTAACTGCTGTAACAGACATACTTCCTGAGTAAACTACGTTCCACGTACCTATTTAGACAAATGTATCCTTTTCCTTGTATTTCAAAGATTTTCGTCCTATTCATTTGAATTTTTTTCTCTACTTATACTTGGGAATAAATTTTATTTGGATGGCTACCTCTTATAAATGAATACAAAAGGAATCTTTAAGAAACACTGAAAATGAAGGCTTGACCCTTCTGTTATGAAATGTAGTCTTGTAAATTTCAACAGGAGTTCCAAGCACTCACTGTGGCTCCAATAAATGTCTTGGGTATGCACACGCGCACGCACACACACACAGACACACACACACACACACACAGACACACACACACACACACAGACACACACAGACACAGACACACACACACACAGACACACACACACACACAGACACACACACACAGACACACAGACACACACACAGACACACACACACACACACACACAGACACACAGACAATACCACAATAATATACATTCCACACACCTTAGGCAACTGCGGTACCACTGCCATGCAATTAGCAATAGCTTCACCCGACTGATGAGTGACATTTCCAGTACAGGAAGAAAAAAAAGCCCCATCTGTCTCTTGTTGACTAATTCTAACAAAACTAACGAACGTACCACAATCAACACAGAAAATAACAAAGTGAAAAAATAAAGTTGATGTTGTTTCTGCACCAATCTTCGCTTACCATTATATACCAAAACTATTTAACAAGTGATACTTAATATAAAAAAAAAACTGCCCATCTCTGCTAATAACCTCAATCCTGTTGTGTTAAAATCAAGAATACAGTGAAGAAGGGAAAAGGAAGAAGATACGGAATCAAATAGACTGTAATTCTCATTAAACTGGTGACTTGGACATGAAATCTATTCAAGTTTCCGCAGTTCTCCCAAACCCCACCTCTTTACACACACCAGGAGCCCTGAAGAATTCCTCTCATCACTTCTGTTTCTTGAAAGACAGGTCAATTTTTGTTCATTTCCTTACACACCCTTGCTTCTCCAGACTTCTATCTGAGCAGCTACTGAAAAAAATGCCTTCAATGTTTTCAACCATTAGTCTTTTGAAAAATCCTTTGGAAAACTGACAGCACCTACCTTATGGGAGTTTACAGCTATATCACTGTACCCCTGAATTCCTCAAGTGACCAAGATAAACGGTCTCTTTGCCAGCTGTCAACCCCTAATGGAGGGTGGACAAATGAGATACATGTGGGTTGATTTAGGCTTTCGTGATGGGGGGCTGTTGGTTACGGTAGCACCCCCCTTGCCTACCTGACAAATACATCACTTTCCCCAAGGATGTGCAGTCATACCTTGCAACGTCTCCAAGAAAAGCCTCAAACACATACTTAGGTGAAGAGTCCAAACCAGTCTTATGTTTTGAGGATGCTTCTGCTTCTTTTGGGTTCCATCAAGCATTTCTACTCTGCCCAGCATTCACTCTTGGAGAACCTGCCAGCTGAACCCTGAATTAAGCTACTGACAGTAAATTAAATAGTGGTATTATAGGACTCCCCTGGTGGCACAGTGGTTAAGAATCCACCTGCCAATGCAGGGGACACGGGTTCGAGCCCTGGTCCGGGAAGATCCCACATGCCGCGGAGCAGCTAAGCCCGTGTGCCACAACTACTGAGCCTGCGCTCTAGAGCCCACGAGCCACAACTACTGAAGCCCGCGTGCCACAACTACTGAGCCTGTGCACCCAGAGCCCGTGCTCCGCAACGAGAAGCCACCGCAAAGAGAAGCCCGCGCACCGCAACAGAAGTAGCCCCTGGTCGCCGCAGCTAGAGAAAAGCCCGCGCGCAACAACGAAGACTCAATGCAGCCAAAAATAAATAAATTTATTTCAAAAATAGTGATGTTATGAATTAATGATAGCAATATTAATTTTAAACATCTGCCCATTGAATTATTTGCCTATTAACACAACATAATCCCTTCCTACTAAATACCAATAGTTAAATTTCAGGTTAAAATGAAAGATGGGTGCTTGAAAGATTTTGAGGAATGACCTCAAGGTCTATTAGAATGTACAAAAAGCCTTTGCCTTAATTAAGAGAATCAATTAAAGTTTTGATCAATATTTGATTAAATCTGCTTGCCCGTTTAAATCCTATTTGTGGGAAGAAGTAGATCAATGTGGAATAATTAAACAGTGATTACTTTTATTGAAATGTATCTAATATATCCCTATGCAAATCATATCTCAGGTTTATGTCCTACCTGTACAGTTTAATTCAGAACCCCTGGACAGAATTTGGGTGGTGATAAAAATTTAGAGAAAATGGATTTTATCCCTGATTTTCTGTAGAAATTCCGTTTCATACCAGCAAGCTTCAGAAGCAGTCAGTAAAACCTGTGCGTTACAAAAAATAAAAATAAAAACAACTCCACACACCTAGACAGGTATGGTAAGATCAGCAGACCTTGACTGAGGAATAAAATTTTAGTCTAAGATAGCATCCATTTTTCATAGCGTTTTTTTTTCATACTCTAGATGGAAACACAGTGCATTTTTGAAGAGGACAGGCTGCAAATAAATATCAACCATGGTCTCTCACTGAATAAAATGTTGGCTCGCAGGAGGCAGATGGAGGCGTGAAATGGACACCTTGGATGCATTTCGCTGCATCTGTGGGTTATGTCACGCGCGCAGTTTTACATCTCAGCTTATCGCGTTGGGGAAGGCACAGTGGTTTAATTCAAAGGGGTCCTGACTATCGCTAGCTAAGTGATGGTGGGCATGTACCTCAGGTTCCTCGAGCATCCTTCTTCACGTATAAAAGAGAAATAAGGTACACTGGATAAATACGTGCCTTGCAGAGCTCAGTGGCAAGGCTCGTATCTGGTTAAGAACCACGAGGTGAAGGAGATACGTCCTCTCTGGAAAACAGGTCGTCATGAATACTCCAGGCGTGTATGCCAGGAGCCTCCATCGTTCCTTGAAGTCTATTATATGAAGAGACGTTTCAGAGAACACGCAAGCAACTAACTGGTCAAGTCAACGAGGTGACTTAGTGTATTTGCTCTGGGAAGTTTTACATAGATAAAGGTCAGAGTCAAGACTGCCCAGGCTCTTGCCCGAAAACTGCCTGGATCTCTCTGGTATGAGGGTAAAGCAGAATCCTTTTATGTATCATGACATTCAACTGAACAGTGATAGATAGATAGACAGATAGGTAAGATAGTAGACAGACAGACATAGATATGTAGTTACAGAGAGAGAGATGACAGCTAGCTAGCTAGCTAGATAATATTGATAGATACAGAGATAAATGACAGACAGATCAACGATAGATGATTAGATAGGTAGAGAGAGAGAGAGAATACACAAAGTTAACCATGAAAGTTTAGTGTCAAACGTAATGTATTTCCCAGCGCTATTGAGGTACAATTTACATACAGTAACACCCATCTTTTTGAAGTGTAAAGTCTGTGAGTTTTGTCGACTGTATTATTTTGTGTAATCCCTGCCACGCTCAAGATATAACCCCCTGTGAACATCCTCACAAGTTTCTCCATCCCCTTTGCAGCCCGACTTTCTTACTCCCAGCCCCAGGCAAGCATGGATTCATTCACTGTGGCCCTGGCTTTGTCTTTTCTAGAATTTCATATAAATGGCTCTTGCGGTCTGGATTCCTTCACTTAGCACAGAGTTTTTTGAAATGCATCTATGTTGCTGCATGTATAAATGCTTTGTTCCTTTTGACTGATGAATGCTATTCACTGTACGAATGGGTAAACAGAAGTGGATCCATTCAGAATTTGATAAATATATGGTGTTTCCAGCTTTTCTTTTCTATTTTAAATAAAGATATTATGGATTCAGGTTCAAGTCTTTGTGTGGACACGTTTTCGTGTCTCTGATAGATACCTGTGAGTGGAATTACAGGATCATGTGATTAGTACACATTTCAATTTGATACAGTCCAACTGTTTTCCAAATGGGCAAAACATATCATGAATTATTGATTTCTTGAACTTTGAAGGTTTAATACTTGATTACAATTGTTAGCAAACAGTAATAAGTTAAGATTATGGCTTTGCGGGTCTAAGCCTTTTAATTTTAAAAAATTCGAATATAGATACCTGATGTGTTCTATGTTATTTATAATAAATGCACATGGTCAAATACTTAATCTAAGAATAACTGTACACCAGTGTTTAATTTCGCCCAGCACTGTAGAATCCCTTGGAATATGTAAGTCATACTTCACAGGCTACTACTGCAAACACACATCTTTAATTAATGGCATATCTAACCGACCACCTTACCATCTGTAAAAATTCAAAGTATATTGAATATATATTTTCAAGACAGAGGTTTCTCAAATTTGTCTTGTTTAAGATCACAGCATGTGTGTCAAAAGCCCACAAACTCAATAATCGCCTTTGGAGTTCCTTTCTGTTTCATCCCGTTGCAATATATAATAAATAATTTTGCAGAATGGATGACTAGTTCTCTATGCACTGATTTCTTTTTCTCCATTTTTTCTACACGATGCCCTGATGCTTTTCACTCATCACAATAGTGAATAACACTCTCACTGACGGTCGTACATCAGTGAGTAGGTACATAATTTGCTCATAAGGTTATTTTTTTTTAAGGTGTCAGCTTGCTCTGTAAGATAATTTAAACTGAAGAATACATTTTTTTTTTTAGAGCATGCTTTTGCAGAAGGCAGAGTTCACTCTTCTTCAAAATGATTCACCGATGAGAAACTTTCCTTGTGTTCTAGCCTCACATCTTCATGGAATGCTAATCTATTGTCAGAGTGTTGAATGATACATGATTGTCTGATTAGACACACTGAAAAAATGTCAAGTCCAAGTTTACTACACCATAAATTTTTGTTGATTCTACTGAAGACTGTCCGTGCTGTTACCTGCTTTCAGAGGTGGCCAAAAACATCCAAGTGAATAATTACATTTTCAAGGACAGCAATTATGGCATACTTGCATGTCGACCTTTGCCCTCAGATAGAAGGCAACGTGAGGCTTTCTAACACTACCAAAAGGAACCATAACGAAGCTTCCCTTTTTGAAAGGCAAATTATATTCTGTTTATCAAGCTTACTGGACAAATGAAATCCGAGTCTTCTATAGTTAAGGAGAGATTATTCTGTGCATTCTACGGAAGCATACTTTTCTTGGAAAAGCAAGGTCAATACAAACAATGAAAAGAATTAGTGGTTGCTCTGTTTGAATATGCGATTTCAACTATAGTTCATAGAATTCTCAATTGAAGGAGTTCTCAGTAGTTAAGACTTGAAGCATATTCACGAAACACCAAGTTTCAAGGACAGAAGTTATTTCCTCATTAAAATAGGGCAAGAGAGAAATAAAGCTTTAGAAAATAATTATCCCATAAAACACCTTTAAATGCATAATTCCTTTTTTTAATCTTCTGGGCATTTGAATATATGTGAACTTCCCATTTTAAATTGGTTTTTGTTATTCATCTCATCAGTGGATGTTTAGTTAAGTAACATATTCACTTGATCCATTTCCCTGCCCAAGAATTGGCTTTTAGGTCAGAAGTCAGTATATCATCAGATTATATAGCGCTAAAGAAAATAAACTTGTTAAATGAATTTGCTGACATGCATATTGGAGATTCTAAACCTGGGCTTGTAGATTTCATTACGTTTTGTCTTTAATCCATTGTTCAAGACTTAGGAAAGAATCCCCAGATGTGCTTTACAAACCTCGTTTTCCTCTACCACATCGAGATGTAACTTACTTTAGGGCGGTGAAATCAACTATGGCCAAGGCAAATACCGCAAACACAGTCGATGTTTTAAGAATAAGATTGATTTCTGGACGCTAAGAAGCCATGTGGTTACTACAAAATAATTCAGAGAAAAACAATGATCCTTTGAATTAGGATGGATTTATAACATTCAATCCGATTGTACCTTAACTTCTGAGAATTTACTTAAAATTAATGAAATAAATATAAAAGGACCCAGAACGTTACTAGATTAGTACATTTTTCGAACACATAGAAAAGCACTGTATTGGCTGGAATAAACAGCAGCTGCACGTGGATATATACCCCGAATTCTAACTGGCTTTATACATAGAGATATATTTTTCCTATCATGGTCATGACCACCACATGGGCAGAACTCAGGCATCTGGTTCCCTCCGTACTCTACGTAAGTTCTCTATATAAAGAGATACATATATTTATACACACACATATATGGATATGCACTATATATCCATTATGGCTATCTATGTAGCTATACATATATATATGTATGTAGGATGTCTACATAGGTAAGCTATCTATCATCTACGTTTGAAAGCTTTTATTTCCATGAGGCTTGTAAAATGTCAAGAAAAGAACAGAGTTCAAATTTCTTTTCTTGATGGTAATTCCAGTGTTCAAACACACAGCCCATAAATGACCAATGCCTGACACCTGTTATTCATAAATATATAAATTCTATTTTTGTGATATTTCCAGAACTACGAATGCCAATAAATGTCACTGCCATCCTGTTCCTACTACAACAATGTCCCTTCTGCCACCCAGGCTCCATCCGGAGGAGAAAGGACCAGTTTCCTACAAACGCCTGCTGTACGTCTGTGGATGCTTTCGTGCAGCTTAGAAAGACATGTATTTATTTTTCTTCTCATCCCTCATTCTATCCAGCCATGAGGAGGGGATGTGTCCTCTTTGTTCCTGTGAGATGCTACCTGACTATTCTTCATTTCTCCACCTGATAACACCCAATTCTGAACGTTAAGCACCACAACCTGAATTGTTCACCGTCATCCTTGTAGAATCATCTACCTACAGACCAGATCTCAGAATCATCCTTCATAAATCATCTACCTGCAGACCAGGCTCACCATCATTCTTGCACAATCATCTACCAACACCCAGGTCTCTGTCTCGAATTCCTTGGCTATGTTAACTTCTGGCTTGCTGTCATCACATCCAACATGGCCTTTGACTTTATTTTTGCTGATACCCATGAGTTTTTCCCCTTAGCCTCAAGGACCTTGCTTTCATTGACTCTCTGCCATGGTCATACCCTAGATCGCCATCAGAAAAGTTGTATCACCTCCATGCCTTCCACTCCTGTCATCCCAATGTCTGGCCATCACCTTGTATCGTTCGGCTTTTCATCAGTATTACGAGTCCAACAAAACTTCAACACACTGGGATATAAAAGTCCGCTCACCTGACCTTTGTTCACACCCCCCCCCATCCCTTACATTTGTAGGAACTCTGCCTAAAAATCAAACAAAATCTGCATTATTCAGTTCACGAATCACTTTTCTATTGACTCACCAACTCTGGGCGATATTTGTGATTAAATGCAGTATTTATTAAACACTGTCTGAGTTTTATGTAGTGTAATAGACGATCAGGTCACATCATGTGACTGATGGGCTGATTGATGAAGGTTGTATTTCTCTGTAACAATCCTATTAATAAAGCAAAGTAAACTCTGATGGCCTTTAAAATGCCCTTGACCGCTGCAGCTGATTTTCTCACTTTGTTATTATTTCCTTAAGAATGCATGAGATTTATATTTATATATCCTTTCTTATTGCCATTTTATGGCAACTAGCAGGTGATTAATATCTGTTACAATGAATGTTTTATTTTAATTAGTAATATGTTTATTCTAAATCTACTTTATGGTAGAAACATTTCTTATCCTGTATTCCTACATCTCTTGTCCTGTATTCCAATTCTTACTGGCACAAAACAAAAATTGCTTCTCCCTAGAATTGTTAATTCTTGCTAGTCAAACCTCCCTGATGGATTCATAAGCCCATTATTTTTTAAAATGCAGTCTCTTTTGTACTTTTGATACATCCTTGATCTTTTCAAATTGCTGAACGTTTCTTCATTGATTTTTCCCCTGAATGGAATGTAGCGTCTTATTTTAAGTTAAAGAGAAGTAGAATCTTGATGGGCAGATCGCACTGGAAAATACAATGGCTTGTGTCCTCATGTCCATGTTCAAAGAAATCTACAAGCCCGTGATCTCCGTCAGTTTTATTTGACAGTGCACCTGTAAGAATCACTACACATCTTCACGAACATTTTTGATGCCCATTAACTGGATTACATATATTTCCCATATACCATAGTTGAAATAAATATAATTACTAATATCTAAAGACTCTTAGTGACATTAGCTTTGCTATTTTTTCCCCTTCTATTGATGTATAGTTGAATTTGCCTATCTATGGGAGTAGTTTCCTGAAATACTATCTTTCAATACCACTCCAGTCCTGAGTCCTATGTACTAGGATGTGAACTCGAGTTGGGGTCCTGAGGGAGGCTAAATTATGCCAGACGTGGAGACTAAGGTCTGAAAATGAAATGAAAAAGCTGAAAGCTGAACTTCAGCCATCTGGTATCCTCAGGGGTGAAGGTGACATATAAATTATGACAGATGATGCTATACAATTTTATATGTATTAATTGCTGTGAACAGGGGTATCCATGGCTACCTTGTGCTTTTTATGGGGACAGTCTTGTGGCCTGGACGGTTGTATCCCCTGTCTGGGTCACTTCGAGTTTTGAAATGTCCACATCCATTTCCAAAGCTCTCACCAATGCTACAAATTAATGGCCACATGTGAATAAGTCAATGCCTGTTTAAAGTCACTGGAAGACTTTCCACCGTGAAGAACGCAGACTTCGGGAAATGTGAACTTGATCGTCCTGGCTTTAATTAGTGGTTCAGTGAACGGTTTTGCCAGTGAGCTCAGGGATTCAAACATTCCCAAGGATTCCCACAACATCTCAAAGACGTGGTCATTCTTTTCCAAATCTCCCTTCCTTCGCAGCCCTAATTTCATCCTTACATGTATTGTCTATTTCTTTCTTTCTTTCTTTCTTTATTCATTCATTCAGATTTGTCATAAATCAGCACTTTGAATAGAAGAGACATGTTGATAAATAAAAATCTGCAATGTGGGAATTAGTCCAAAGCAAGGCACCTTCATCACAAGGATATCAGTATGTTTTTTCTTTGTTTTGATTGATGGATTTTTTTAAAGTTTATTTATTTTTGGCTGCGTTGGGTCTTCGTTGCTGTGCGCGGGCTTTCTCTAGTTGCAGCGAGCGGGGGGCTACTCTTTGTTGCAGTGCGTGGGCTTCTTACTGCAGTGGCTTCTCTTGTTGCAGAGCACGGGCTCTAGGTGAGCGGGCTTCAGTAGTTGTGGCTCCCAGGCTCAGCAGTTGTGGGTCACGGGCTCTAGAGCGCAGGCTCAGTAGTTGCAGTATGCGGGCCCTAAAGCGTGCGGGCTTCAGTAGTTGCTGCGCATCGGCTCAGTATTTGTGGCTCGCGGGTTCTACAGCACAGGCTCAGTGGTTGTGGGCACGGGCTCAGTTGCTCTGCGGCATGTGGCATCTTCCCGGACCGGGGCACGAACCCGTGTCCCCTGCATCGGCAGGCGGACTCTCAACCACTGCGCCACCAGGGAAGTCCCCCTACATGTTATTTTAAGAGCACTCACATGGAATATCTAAGGGCAGATTCGTGTTCAATTCTATTACGTATTTTAAGGAAGTTTTTATTTCAAATTTTTCTTCTTTGCTCCATGTTAAGACTTGCCAGTTCTTACTAAAATTTCCCCAACATGATACTTCCAGGTACCTTTGAATTCTGGCATCTTTCTCTGGAAATAACTGTGATTTTCTATGTTCGCCTGTGGTCCAAGCTCTAAACAAAACCCTGTATGTTTATCAAGACCTGGGACATATATGACCCTCCAATGAAACTGAAAACAATGCAGTCTTTTGGGGGAGGATTTTGGATTTTTTAAATGAAAATAGTTTTTTTTATTGAACTATAGTTGATTTATAATGTTGTGTTAGTTTCAGGTGTACAGCAAAGTGATTCTATTATACATATATATTTTTTTCATATTCTTTTCCATTATAGGTTATTACAAGATATTGAATATAGTGTCCTGTACTATACAGTAGGCCCTTGTTGTTCATCTCTTTTACATATAGTAGTTTGTATCTGTTAATCCCAAACTCCTAATTTACTCCCCCCACCTTCCCCTTTGGTAAGCACAAGTTTGTTTTCTGTCAGTGAGTCTGTTTGTACATAAGTTCATTTGTATTATTTTTAGATTCCACAGATAAGTGAGAGCCTAGGATATTGGTCTTTCTCTGTCTGACCGACTTCACTTAGTATGATCATCTCCAGGTCCATCCATGTTGCTGCAAATGGCTTTATTCGATTCTTTTTCACGGCTGAGTAATATTCTATTGTGTGCATAAACCACTCTGTAAGACAATCGTCTGCTGACAGGCACTTAGGTAGCTTCCTTGTCTTGGCTATTACAAATAGTGCTGCTATGAACATTGGGGTGCATGTATCTTTTCAAATTAGATCTTTATCTTTTCTGGAATTATGCCCAGGCGTGGGATTGCTGGGTCCTATGGTAGCTCTATATATTTTTAGTTTTTTGAGGAACCTCCACAGTGTTCTCCATAGTGGCAGTGCAGTCTTTCTGGATTTGCTTTTCCAGTCACAGATAATAGCCACAGGGAGCTGAGACCCAAATCACATGTCTAGTATTCTCAACTTGAATATCTATCAAGATGAGAGGATTTTGAACAAGAAAGCAAACATCTATGCACCTACCATGTGGAGATCAGGGCTTTCACTATTTGCCTTCTACTCCTTCCTCCCTTCTACGTACAGAAAGAAATCATGTAACTATTTCGCACATAAGTATGTGCTATTTTATTTGCGTTCTGCTCACTTAACACTGTTTCTTATGATTCGTTCAAATTCTTGTGTCACGAGGATGTGTCAAGAGCTTTCAAAATACCTGCAGCAGGCACGTGACGACACGGAAGAAGTTCCATTGGCATCAGGAAAAAGACTTGGATGGCAGCAGAAATTTCTACTAAAACTGGAAAATGAAGGGGGGCTTAGCCAGGTCAATGACAAATAAGCATCCCATCTGGTAACTGCCATGGAAGGGGGGAGACCTTCTCTAGGAAAAGATGATGTTATGTAACCTGCTTTTTAGGTGTCTACATGGCAGGGATCTGACCTATAAAAGTCTACTGTTTTATCTTGGAAATTTCTAGAAGAGCGTAGTTGAAATTCTTTAGCTGTGCCATTTACTGGGGATTTCTGACAGCAAGCAACACGATTTTTTTCCTGCAGGATTCAGTAGGTGCATTGGACTCGCCTTCTTTCTGGTTCTCTAAAAACCTATCCAGGGCCAAAGGTTCCTAGGAAAGAGGTTTGTTAGGAAGGGTTCCCAGGAAAAACAAGTAGAAAAGAAAGGAGATTGCTGGGCTCATATGGTAACGCTATGTTTATCTTACAGAGGAGCCGTCGAACTGTTTTCCACAACAGCTCTACTGTTTTCCGCTCCCATCGGCAGTGTCTGAGGGTTTCCATTTCTCCATAGTCTTGCCAGCACCTGTGCCATTCTTTTTCCTTTTCTTTTACTTTTTTTTTTGTTTAAATTGACGTAGAGTTAATTTACCATGTTGTATTAGTTTCAAGTATACAGCAGAGTGATTCAGTTATACATATATTCTTTTCAGATTCTTTTCCATTATAGGTTATTACAATACGGTTGTATATATTGAATATCGTTCCCTGTGCTCTACAGTAGGTCCTGGCGGTTTATCTATTTTGTATATAGTAGTGTGTATCTGTTAACCCCAACCTCCTGATTTATGTCTCCCCCTCTTTTCTTTTCTTTTCTCCTCTCCTTTCCTTCTTTTCTTCTCTCTCTCACTCTTTCTTTCTCTCTTCTTTGAGGCTACAGGTGGGAAGCGGTATGGATGGACCTTAAAATCACTATGGCACGAGAAAGAAGCCCTAAAAAGGTCACATGTTGTTTGCTGCCGTTCATATGAAGTGTCCAGAAGCAGTAAATCCACAGAGATGGAAAGCAGATTGGTGGTTACAAGGAGGTGAGGGATGGGAATGGGAAGTGACTGCGAGCGGTACAGGATCTCCTTTGGGGTTGAAAATATCTGGAAGCATATAGAGGGGGTAGCACACAGCAGAGCAAACATACTAAATGGCACTGAATCGTCTATTTTAAAATGGGTACAATGGTAAAATTTATGTTACGTGTATTTTATCACAATGAGAGAGAGACTAAAAAAAAAATAAACTATAACAGCTCTTCCCGTCTACCTCGCATGTAGCCAGAACAGACTTCCATGGTGCATTAAAGCTTCCCAAGGCTACTTTTCAAAAAGTTACAATGCTGTTGACCTAATACAATAGGAATATATCTTCTTACAGTTCTGGAATCAAGGTGTGGGCAGGGCTGAGCGCCCTCCAGAGGCTCCAGGGAAGGCTCTTTCCCGCCTCTTCCAGCTTCTGGGGGCTCCAGGCATCCCTGGGCTCGTGGCCGCATCCCTCCCATCTCTGCCTCTGTCTTCCCAGGGCTTCTCCTCTGTGTCTCTGTCTCTCCTCTTCTGTCTCTTACAAGGACCCTGTCATTGGATGTAGGGCCACCCTCATCCAGGAGGACCTCGTCTCAGTCCCTTTACTTCATAACATCTGCAAAAACCCTGTTTCCAAATAAGGTCCTGTTCTGAGGTCAAGGTGTCCCAGGGCCGCGCTCCCTCCAGAGGCTCCAGGGGAGGGTCCTTCCCGCCTCTTCCAGCTTCTGGGGGCTCCAGGCGTCCCTGGGCTTGTGGCCGCATCCCTCCCATCTTCAAATCTGCAGAACCTTCAAATGTCTCTCTGTACTGTCATCACTTCTCCTTTTCCCGTGTGTGTGTGCAAATCTCTTTTTGCCTCCGTCTCATAAGGACCCCTGCAATGACATTGGGCCCCCCTGGATATTAGAGAATCACTTTCCCATCTCAAGGGCCTTGGTCACATTGGCAGAGTCCTTTTTGCAGAATAAGGGACTATGAAGAAATTCTGGGGATTTGGACCTGCTATCATTGCGAGGGCCTTTTTAAAGTCTATGACACCCATGCTGAGTTGTCTCTTTCTGTACCAAGTATGAAACCCAAATTTTTCAACTGTATGTGTCACTGGTGGTTTTCAGCTACATGATATGACCAATATGGGGTTAATATTCAAAATATAAACAGCTCATACAACTCAACATCAAAAACAAACAAACAAACAACAAAAAACACAACCAACCAAACGACCTAATTAAAAAACGGGCATACGGGGGCTTCCCTGGTGGCGCAGTGGTTGAGAATCTGTCTGCCAATGCAGGGGACACGGGTTCGCACCCTGGTCTGGAAGGGTCCCACATGCCGCGGAGCAACTGGGCCTGTGAGCCACAACTACTGAGCCTGCGCGTCTGGAGCCTGTGCTCCACAACAAGAGAGGCCGCGATAGTGAGAGGTCTGCGCACCGCGATGAAGAGTGGCCCCTGCTTGCCACAACTAGAGAAAGCCCTCGCACAGAAACGAAGACCCAGCACAGCCCAAAATAAATAAATTAATTAAAAAAAAAAAAAAAAAAAAAACGGGCAGAGGACCTGAACAGACATTTTCCCAAAGAAGACATACAGATGGCCAACAGACACAGGAAAAGATGCTCAACATCATTAATTATTAGAGAAATGCAAATCAATACTACAATGAGGTATCACCTCACACCAGTCAGAATGGCCATCATCAAAAGATCTACAAACAGTAAATGCTGGAGAGGGTGTGGAGAAAAGGGAACCTCCTGCACTGTTGGTAGGAATGTAAATTGGTGCAGCCACTGTGGAAAACAGTACGGAGGTTCCTTAAAAAACTAAAAATAGAGCTACCCTAGGACCCAGCAATCCCACTCCTGGACATATATACAGAAAAGATGAAAATTCTAATTAGAAAAGATACATGCACCCCAATGTTCATAGCAGCACTATATACAATAGCCAAGATGTGGAAACAACACAAGTATCCACTGACAGAGGAATGGATAAAGAAGATGTCATACATGTGTACGATGGAATATTACTCAGCCGTCAAAAAGAATGCATTCATGCCATTTGCAGCAACACGGATGCAACGAGAGATTATCATACTAAACCAGACAGAGAAAGACAAATATCATATGATATCACTTATATGGGGAATCTAAAAAATACAACAAACTAGCGAATATAACAAAAATGCAGCAGACTCAGACACAGAGAACAAACTAGTGGCTTCTTGTAGGTTGGGGGTGGCAGGAGGGGCAAGATAGGGGGAGGGGATTAAGAGGTATAAACTAACATGTATAAAATAAATAAGCCACAGGATATATTGTACGGAACAGGGAATAGAGAAAGTATTTTGTAATAACTATAAATGGAGTGTAACTTTAAAAATTGTGAATCACTATGTTGTACACCTGTAACGTATATAATGTTGGAGATCAACTCTACTTCAGTTAAAAATAGACCAAAACCAGAGAGTGACCACCTAGCCGGTAAAACTCTTCCAAAGCCAATTCCTCAGCAAGAAGAAACCTTTTGCTTTGCAGTCTCCCCGCACCTTCCAAGAATGTGAAAGAAGCTGGTTGATAAGCTCAGATGTGAAATTAGATTCCTGATTTGTCCGCTCACAATACCCACATGTAGCTTATGGTTTGTAGTTCCTGGGTTTTCTGTGAACAGGAGACCGGATCGCGCTGCCTTTATAATGACGTGCGTTGAGATTCATTGTCTTGTGCCAGAGATTAACAAAATTAATGTCAATGATTTCAGTCAACCCAAATGTAGTTGACTGGGCTGAGTTTCATCATTTAATTGTGAGTAGCGGGAAGTGCAGCATTTTAGCTTTATATTTTTCCAAAGTCCCTTCGAGGGAGAATCATACATTTCAGTTCGTTCCAGAAAAAAAGAAACGATGCCCGGAAGGGATACTTCATCATACCTCTGCCTGTGAGAGAAATTCCACTGGAATTTTTTTCCCTCACCCGTTGAAAAGAGCTATAACTTTTACTGCAAACCCTTTATGAAGAAAGGGTTTAACCTTGATCTTTATATCCAAGGTTAAGTACGACAAGAAGAGTTTTTAAAAATTTTTTGAATTCCTCTCGCTAACGATTGATCAAATTGCATTTCTCCTCCATCAGGATCGCTCTGAAATCAGTTGGGATTAAGTCAGTGAATAACTGTTATACATCTGGGTGAGAAAGCAAAGGGGGTTTCCACAAATTCATTCCATTTTACTTCTCAGATACTTTCCTCTTCCTTTACTCTTTCCTTCCTCCAGGTATTTGTTTGTCAAACATGTACTGAACACCTATTAAGTGAAAGGCCATGGAGCGATCAAGATGTCAGAGCCATGCTGAAGCGCTTAGCGCAGAGAGGCAGACTTCTAAAAAAAAGTACCAGGAAAGGAGACATTCTAATAGTAAATGAATGACAGGTGTGCCAATGTCCATCGCAGTCAATACTGGGAAAAACAGACGTCTGAAAATGACCCAAGCCCAGTCAATTTGCAATGAGGATGGTGAGTTTTAGGGGACCTTGGGGAAAACTCTGAAACATGAGTTGTTGTTATTACTTGTACAACTTGGACCCCACTTGAACGCAAATGATAAAGAGCGTTGCTTTCTTCTGCCAGGCTCACTAAGGGTCAGAATGTGCTCATCCCTCTTTTTTCCTCCCTCCGATATCTGGTGATTAAGTAGAGACAGTTCAAATATATTATGCTGTTGAAATTGAAGGTGATCTCTTCCCTTTGGAAACCTGCTTTGCCATGATTTACACAGCGAGAGCACAGCCTGCAAGAACACGGTGAGACATTTGCAAACATCTGAGCACCGTAAAATGCTGACTCACTGAATAGGGCATTTGAAGCAGGAACGACCCCTTTTGGGGACCTAGAAGAAAATTTCAGGATTTTACAGAGGAGTGTTTCCCTATGGGGGCGGCGGGGGGAAGATTGCTAACCTTATCACGGGTATTATAACGTCTTACAGAGAGGCACATATCAAATTTCAACTTTTTATAGTTAAGTTTTAATTGAACAATGTTTTCCTGTCTGTCCAGTACCAACTGATGGGATAGGATGTAGGATGGACACCAGTCTTTCTTGTAACAGATGTATGGGTTTAATCTACATAATACGCTTTGTAAGGGACTAAACCACTTCTTGTTCATATTTGATAAACCCTGTTTGTTGGATGTATAAGGTGCCGGATAAGTATTTACTGGAGACTGTGTAAATCCCACCCTCCGGTATGCTTGATGTAGTGATTTCACGTGTCAGTAGTATTTTACAGCACGCTACAGACTTAAAGGTACTTTCACCGTTTATTATTTCATTTAATCTGCCCTTAAACTCCTTTGCACTGGTATGGCTTTATGCTGGAAAGATCTGGGTATCGGGCAGCATGAGACAATTGTCCGGGATCTTGCAGCTCACAAGTAATAGGATCAGGCTAAAAACGCTCTCATTTAACATCCCCTATTTTATACCCACGCAAGACAGTCTGAGCATTGACTTTTATAAATTCCGGCACTGGTACATAGCTGTTGGATATTTCATTTAATTTTTTTGTCCTTCCTTTGTTATTTTCTCTGTACATTTTAAGAACTGGGTCAGGTAATTTTATGTTCATTTTAGAATTCACAGCTCAAACAAACATAAAATTACCTGACCCGGTGAACTTTGTGCTATTCTATCAGAAGTGTTTTTAGTTAGCAAGAAAGTTCTGGGAGCTTTTGATGTTCAATGAACTCTACTGGTATTTTTTTTTTTTAAATGAAGTTAAGTTGGTCCAATGAGCATGATTTACTTAGCAAATTCTCTGCAATAAATTATTAATATTTAACTCTACATGTCATAACGTACGATTATTGCCAGTGAAGCAGGAGCTCTGAACCACACCTCCTGAGGGCCAAGGCACAGCCCGACTTGCCTTTCTGCTCTCATTGAATCTGCCATAATTATTCTGCAGCTGACAGAGATGAGCAGAATTTTAAGTCACTAATCCCTTAGAGGGCACACAGCCCATAACCCCTTAAACAAAGGGGGAAATGACCCAACTAAGGGTGGTTTGCCCCACAGCAAGCAGCTGTCATTCACAGAAGCAAAACTAGGAATGTTGTTGCCTAGATCCTAATGCAATGAGGTTTCCAAAGCTGCTTTCAATAACAACCGTGCTATGGCAACTATGTAGTTCATCGTTCCAAATGGACAACCTTCTCAGCTGAGCCATGCAGAATCTAGATGTTGTACCCTGTGAGCTTAGCCGCCCAATGGAATCACCAGAAAACTTTTTAAAACTACGGAATGCTACGTACCACCCTCAGCGACTTATTGAATTGCTCTGAAATGCACCCTTGGCAATGGAATATTTGAAAAGTGCCAGGGGATTCTCATACACAGAAATGTCCAAGAATGTGTCTGCATCCCCAACCAGGAAGGTCAGATTCACTGTCACCCAGGATGTCTTTTGCAGGGAGTATGTTTACTGCATGCATGGCGCACGAGACTTCATCTGAGAGCAGTGCTGCGTGTTCATAGGCGCTGTGACAGAAATAGCTTTGCTGACGCTCAAGGAACCTCTGCAAAATATCCCCGGGACAGCTCGATGGCGCGTGCAGTTCCATAGGGAGGCCAGCAGGTGGCGGTGTTGATTTGAGCGCTGAGAACTGACCTTGGTTGCACGCAGGCACTCAGATTCTTCCTTAAAATCTGGCCTCTCCCTGGGACCCCCGCCTCCCAACCGCCACCCCTTAAAGGCTGTTCTCTGTTTGAACTACACCCGGATGCCTGGAGAGGCTCCATTAGGGCATCATAAGCGTTCTACCTGGGGTGCTGAAACTACATGCTGGTATTAACTGTTTCTCTCCAAACCACATGAATGTGTCTGTCATAGGTATTTTGTTCTCTGTGTCGTGTGCTCCACACAGATGTCTGATGGTGGACCTGGATAACAGAAACGGTGCATGCTGCAGGAGGGGCCTGAACCAGAGAGAGCAGATAAAGGGCTGGTGGAGAAATGCTCCCCCGGGGGGGCAGCAAAGAGCAGGGTAGAAAACAAAACACAACGACAACAAAACCCACTTCAGGCTGGAAGCTGAACCCAGACCAAAAGAGGTGCATTCCGCTGAATTAAAGTCAAAAGAGCCTTCAGTGAGGCAAACAGAAGTTTTAGTTCCTGTACGCACAGTAAAACGCGGAACACCACCAAGAAAGGGTGGGGACAGAAGCAGAGTTTCACCCACCAGAGGTCAATTCATAGGGTGAATAAAATCAGGTCAGACGCAGGTAAAAAACAGTATCGCCAAGAATATTTATGGGCCGTCAGTTTAGTCTTCAGGTAGAGTGATTATAGACAGCACTGTACATCATATTAGCTATATTTTTCTCTAGTACACGATATTATAGGCATTAGACCGTTCACTCATTCATTCATTTATTCATTCAAGGTATACTGAGTCCCCTGACTACACACTAAATACAGACAAAAGTAGATATCCTTCAGTGTCTTCGAAGAATTCTTCTATCTTCAATGCTGGATCTACGACAAATTACATCTAAGGTGGCTTCTATCTGCTTCCCCATGTTGATAAAAATTACTGATACCTGGGCAGTACTCAAGATTGTCAACGTCTTAAAGGGTAAGCAAAGGTTGAGAAATGGCCATAGACGAGAAGAAACGGTGGAGGCATGACATTAAATGCCATGTGACACCCTATATGGGATCCTTGAATGGTAAGGAGGGAGGGGAGGACATTAATTTAAAAACCTGGTGGAATCTAATGCCCTAATGGAGCCTCTCCAGGCATCTGGGCGTAGTTAAAACCGAGCACAGCCTTTAAGGGGTGGCGGCTGGGAGGCGGGGGTCCCAGGGAGAGGCCAGATTCATGTCTGGTGTTTAATTGTGATGTACCAACGTCATTTCTTAGTGTTGACAAATACACCCTAGCAGTGGAGGCTGTTAGCATTCAGGACAGAGAGAATTGGATGAGGGTATATTGGGGGACTCTAGGTACTCTATGACAATCTTTCTGTAAATCAAAAATTATTAACAGATACACACTACTGTATGTAAAATAGATAAGCAACAAGGACCTACTGTATAGCACTGGGAACACCACCCAACATTTTGTAATAACCTATAAGGGAAAAGAATCTGAAAAAGATTATATAACTGAATCACTATGCTGTATACCTGAAACTAACACATTATAAATTAACTATACTTCAATGAAAAAAATATTTGGAGATTAAAGAGTCTGTTTTTAAAACTCTACAGTAAGAAAGCGAACAACCCAATATACCCAATAAACAATCTGATAAGAATGGGCCTGTGATTTGAACAGATACTTCACTAAAGGTGTTCATCACCTTTGGTCATTAGGGAAATGCAAATTAAAACCATAAACAGGGGCTTCCCCGGTGGCGCAGTGGTTGAGTCTGCCTGCCGATGCAGGGGACATGGGTTCGTGTCCCGGTCCAGGAGGATCCCGCGTGCTGCGGAGCGGCTGGGCCCGTGAGCCATGGCCGCTGAGTCTGCGCATCCGGAGCCTGTGCTCCGCGACGGGAGAGGCCACAGCAGTGAGAGGCCCGCATACCGCAAAAAAAAAAAAAACACAAACAAACCCATAAACATAGGGAGATGCTACTATACACATATGGGAATTCTGAAATATAATCAATATGCAAAAAAAAAAAACCCTTACGTTCATTCCAAAACCTGTAATGAGTATTGATCATGGCTTTCTTTATAATCATGAAAAAAGAGTAAACAACCCAGGTGTTGTCCAGCAAATGATGGGTAAGCAAACTATAGGACATGTATAAAGGGAGCAGAACCCAGCAATAAAATAGCAAGCAAGTACTGACACCTGTAACAACCAGGGTGAAATTAAAATGGGTTCATCTAAGTGAAAGAAGCTACTCTCAACAGGGTGCACTCTGTTTCATCCATTTATAGAACATTCTGGAAAAGAAACTATAGGGGCAGCAAACAGACTAGCAGGTCCCAGGGGCTGAGGGATGGGTGGGGGGTGGACCATGAAGGAGAAATTGGTGGGGGACTGCCTTTTTTTTTTTTTTTAGCTGCACCTCACAGCATGCAGGATCTCAGTTCCCCAACCAGGGATCGAACCCGTAACCCCTGCATTGGGAGCACGGAGTCTTAACCAGTGGACTGCCAGGGAAATCCCAGAAACTGCTTTATGTACTGATTATGTTGTCAGTTTGACGGCTATGCTTTTAGCGAAACTTGCAGCATGGTCCAATAAAGAGAGTAAGTTTTACATTACATACGTTAGACCAAGCAGGATTTAAAAATCATCATCATAAGAAATAATGAGAATTTGCACCAATTATGGAACATATATGCCAGGCTTTGGACGAAACCATTAGAAACTTAATTCTCATGATTCCTTTGAAGGTTAGAAACCATGCTTATTTCCAGCACATCCAAGAGAAAAGTAAATCTTGGCATGAGAAGTAAATCTTCAAGTCACACACCCGAAAAAGGCCTGAATAACCCGGGTCAGACTAGCCACAAAGACCAAGCCAAGCTTTGCGGGAAGGACAGAAAGGTCAGGAGATGGAAGGGAAGGAGATACGGGGAAAGCAAAGTAAAGCAGCACTGATTTTCCAAATTCCTTTCAGCAGACACATACTAGCTCTGTTTCTAAATTGACTCATTTCTGACAGCGACTCCCAGCCCAGATAATACACATAAAAATCACATGTTTTAAAAGAAGGGCAACTTATCCCTTGGACAATCCATGGGAATGGCAGACATCAGTGCGCTTAGTTAAAAAAAAAAAAAATTCACAGACTTGCTGAGAATGAAAATAGTTTTAAATCGATGTTCTCTGCCATTCAGGAAACGGACCCCCAAAGTAGTAATTCGAGGAGATACCATCAATCTTAAAACGTTACCCGATTCTAACGTTGAAATTCTCCACGTTTCTTGGACTCTACCTAATTTCTGTACTTCTCCAGAGATACTAATGTTTAGGCGCCTGTTTTATTGTGTTGATGGTGTATCGACAAGAATAGTTTCTTGGACTCTACCTAATTTCTTGGACTCTACCTAATTTCTGTACTTCTCCAGAGATACTAATGTTTAGGCGCCTGTTTTATTGTGTTGATGGTGTATCGACAAGAATAGTTTCTTTTAAATGTGCTCCATGGTTCTTTGAGCCTCAGAATTCCTTTGCCTCAGTCTGTTTTTCTACCTCCCATTAAGATACAGAAAAGCAATGGCTGAGGCTGAATGAAGGATTTGAAATTCCAATGAAAGACCCTCGAGCCCTGTCCCCTTTAGGTCCTGGCCATGGTAGCTGGTAGCTTTCGGTGAGCAGAGTGAGGTTGTGTACTTTGTAAACTGCCACCATTGAGATGAATGAATATCCTCCCCTACAGGGACCAGGTAGCTTCCAGGCTTTATATAGCGTCTTACTTACTTAAATCAACTCTCCCTGCCTTTTCGCTTGTGCCAAAAACCAGCCAGTCTTCCGGTATCAAAATGAAAACTCCTCATACGCTGAAATAGGTTTAGAATATGCTTATATTTTTTGCAACGGTGGAAATAAAATTACAAGAGGGAAATCTTCACTGACACTCTCATTCCAGAGCTCTTTCCCCCCTGGTTTTTCATTTCCATCACATTCTAATTTTAAACGTACTTTAAGTGTGTGGTTCAACGAACTTCAGAAGCAAATGCAATGCTCTCAGTAATAAGCATTATGGGATTTGGTTTCCCATAAAGAAGCTAGTACTTATGTAAAGGTGGCTTAAGGAGAGTTGAATGCTTTTTTTTAAATGTCATTGAAAAAGAATCTGTTAAGGCCCCAGGATTCAATTTAGGATTAAATAATAGCTGAAACACATTCATACATGCGTATTATTGTTGAAGTCGGTTCACTCAAATATGAAATGAAAAGTCTCTGTAATTTTCAGATATACTGTCCCAAATTAACTTGTCCATCTGTGCAATTAGTAAATATGACTCATCATGTTATCCACTTCATAGTTTTACACTTCACTGAATATTAGTCATACTTCAATAAAAAACAAAAAAATGAAGATGAGATCATAAAAATAGATAATTTCTTCCTAATGACACTGTTTTTAATACCACTTGGCCTTTTGGTGTATTAACGTCATTTAAAAATGATCATACAGATTATTGATTTCACTTAGTCCCTTATGTTCTTTTGAATTATACTTATGTTCAGTCTATGATATTACATCCTCCAACATTTATTAGGCTTTTGTACCTAATCCTCTTTCATATAATGAACTGGTTGTTGTTTTTTTTTTTAAATCATTTCCCTGTTTTCTTAGCCTCTCAACACCACAATAAGCTCCACTCTCTTTAGCTCTCCTTTGACAGAAAATTGCCAACATAATGAGTTAGAAACTCAGCTTTGCAAATGGGACCAAATCAAACTTAAAACCTTTTGCACAGCAAAGGAAACCATAAACAAAATGAAAAGACAACCTACGGACTGGGAAAAAATATTTGCAAATGATGTGACCAACAAGGGCTTAATTTCCAAAATATACAAACAGCTCATATAAAAACAACAACAAAAAACCCAATGAAAAAAAGAGCTGAAGACCTAAATACTGGCATTTCTCCAATGAAGACATACAGATGGCCAACAGGCACATGAAAAGATGCTCGACATCGCTAATTATTAGAAAAATACAAATCAAAACTACAATGCGGTATCACCTCACACTGGTCAGAATGGCCATCATCAAAAAATCTACAAACAATAAACGCTGGAGAGGGTGTGGAGAAAAGGGAACCCTCTTGCACTGTTGGTGGGAATGTAAATTGGTACAGCCACTATGGAGAACAGGATGGAGGTTCCTCAAAAAACTAAAAATAGAGTTACATATGATCCAGCAATCCCAATCCTGGGCATATATCTGGACAAAACTCCAATTGGAAAAGATGCATGCACCCCAGTGTTCACAGCAGCACTATTTACAATAGCCAAAATATGGACCAACCTAAATGCCCATCAACAGACGAATGTGTAAAGAAGATGTGGTACATACAAAATGCAATATTACCCAGACATAAAAAGGAATGAAATAATGCCATTTGCAGCAACATGGATGCAACTAGAGATTACCATACGAAGTGGAGTAAATCAGAAAGAGAAAGACATATGATATCACTTGTATGTGGAATCTAAAATATGACGCAAATGAACTTATATACGAAACAGAACAGACACACAAACATAGAGAACAGACTTGTGGTTGCCAAGGGGGTGGGGGAGGGATGGATTGGGAGGTTGGGATTAGCAGATGCAAACTATTAATATATAGGATGGATCAACAACAAGGTCTTACTGTGCAGTACAGGGAACTGTATTCAGTATCCAGAGATAACCCACAATGGAAAAGAATATGAAAGAGAATGGATATATGCGTATAACTGAATCATTTTGCTGGACACCGGAAATAAACACAACACTGTAAATCAACTATATGTCACTAAAAAAAAAGAAAGAAAGAAAGATACTTAGTTTTGCCTCCCCAGAGCCAACTTTATGGGTGTGTTACAGATTCTCAAAGCAGAGAGAGAAGCGTTTTGCTCAGGGCAGGGGAAGACCCAGGGAGTAATGCCAACACACAGGTGATGACATAATAAAGGAAATGACATCATAAACCTAGTCTCACATCTACACCACACCCACCTCACCATGAGGGTTTATGGGCACTCAACGTCACCACGAGTTCTCATGGTTTCCAAGGAAGGAAGATGGCGGAGGACACATCCGACTCCATGCAGCTGACCCTTTCCTCAACAGTCAGGAAATTTACTGATTTACTCTAGTATTTTTTCTTTTTTTTAAAGGGAAAACTTGCTTTATTTTATTATTATCTTTTTAAGTGAAGTACAGTCAATTTGCCAATCATATTAGTTTCAGGTGTATGGCAAAGTGATGCAGTCATACACACACATATATTTGTATTTTCAGATTCTTTTGCCTTGTAGGTTATTACACGATATCGAATATAGTTCCCTGTGCTGTACAGTAGGTCCTTGTTAATTACCTATTTTATACGTAGTAGTCTGTATATCTATTTTATATGTAGTAGTTTGTATCTGCTAATCCCAAACTCCTAATTTATCCCTCTACCCCCTTCCCCTTTGGTAACCATAAGTTTGTTTTCTATGTCTGTGAGTCTGTTTCTGTTTCGTAAATAACTTCATTTGTTTCATTCTTTTAGATTCCACATAAAAGTGATATCATATGATATTTGTCTTTCTCTGACTTCATTTAGTGTGATAATCGCTAGGTCCATCCATGTTGCTGCAGATGGCGTGATTTCATTCTTTTTTATGGCTGAGTAATATTCCATTGTAAATATGTACCACATCCTCTTTATCCATTCATCTGTTGCTGACCATTTAGGGTGCTTCCATGACCTGGCTATCATAAATAGTGCTGCAATGAACATTGGGGTTCACATATCTTTTCAAATTATGGTTTTCTTCAGATATATGTGTATAATCTAGTACACTCTGGAACCTTGGGTTTCCAGAAATAACGAATGCATCAAGAGTTAAAGGTACGCTTCCATCTCTCTTTCTATCTCAAAACCCAGGAAGTTTTCCCAACTTCCCCAGGACAACTTGGAAGAGAGAGAGGGTTTGGTTCCCACTGTGGCTCTCCTCCAAAATATTTCTATGGTGCCGACTGTGACCTTGTTTGGAATACTGACTGCAAGTGCACCGTATTATTTGAATTCCTGAGGTTTCAAAACATCCCATACTTGTGGATGTCAATTATAATCCACTGTGATAGGTTCTTATGCTTATAGAAGATGAATTTTTCATATTTAAAAATATTTAAAATGCCAGGAAAGAAGACAAGAGGATGACGGAATTCCAGCAGGCACAATCCAGCATGAGTAGATTTAAACATTAAATTTTCCATTCGAATGTTTATTTTTTTTTAAAAATGTAACATGATCTTCACGGCAAGCCCGTCTCCTGCTCTCTGGCTAGACAACCCTTTTCACGAATCTGTCTTTTATCATTCAAGTGAATACAGGATTACTGCTCATAGACACACACCCATGAATACTATATAGTATGTTTTTTTACATTCAAATAAATTTATCATTCTGCATTGACTCATTTTCACACAACAGTGACTCGTACACAGTGAGTTTGTTCATTTTAACTGCTGAGAGTAATCCCTTTATTCCATTTTCTACCACTTATATATGTATTGTTAATTTTGTCATTTTATGTTTGTATATTAACACGATGTTATTTCCCTTTCATGTTTCCTTTATTCCTCTCCTTTTATTGCCCCCTTTTGGATTGGTGAAATTTTTTTTTTTTTTTTTTTTTTTGCAGTACGCGGGCCTCTCACTGTTGTGGCCTCTCCCGTTGCGGAGCACAGGCTCCAGACGCGTAGGCTCAGCGGCCATGGCTCACGGGCCCAGCCGCTCCGCGGCATGTGGGATCTTCCCGGACCGGGGCACAAACCCGTGTCCCCTGCATCGGCAGGCGGACGCTCAACCACTGCACCACCAGGGAAGCCCTGGATTGATGAAATTTTGATTAGCATGCTTCCCCTCTATCAGTTTGTAATTTGACTTTTCTTTTCTCTTCTTTAGCGGTTAATCCTCAAATTTTAATATGTGTATACAAAATATATATGATTAATCCACAGCTTCAACGTCTTCCTGAAAGATTCAAGAGTCTTAAAATAACGTAAATGTTACCTGCACCTCCCAACTTCCATGCCATTATTTTCTAGGGTTTTAAATCCAATGTGTTTGCATATCCCACAAAATTAAACAATTATTTTGACTACGGTAGTTACCAGATTTGGGCTCAGAATGGCTTTGTGTACGACTACTTACGTTGCTTCTTGGTCTGTCGTGTTCTTGAAGCCTACAGGCATACTTCTGTGTGGTGTAACGTAAAGTATTATGGCACTATTCCTGTGCTTGGCACATAACTGTAGTTTTTTTTTTCTCCACGAATTGAAATTTTGTGACAACCCTGCATTGTCAGATGGTATTTAGCATTTTTTAGCCATGAAACATTCTTTAATTAAGGTAAGTACATTTTTTTTTAGATATAATGCTATTGCACACTTAACAGACTACACTAGAGCGTAAGCGTAACTTTTATATGCACTAGGAAATTTTAAAATGTGTGTGACTCGCTTTTCTGTTGTATTTGCTTTATGGTTGTGTTCGGGAACTAAACTCACAGTATCTGGGCATGCCTACATTCTCTGGAAGTTTTATTTACCAGAGTCACAAGTAGCTTATGCTTGAGTGTGTGCACGCCTGAAAGTATCTGACTGGCTCCTCGATCTGGAATGACATTTTAATTTGCTATAGAATGATGTCTTGGTGTTTTTTTCCAGGCAACTCATTTACAGTAACTATGGTGTCCTGTAATCTAGCACTGACTGAAATGATGTATATTTTTACTCCTTTATATGTAATATGTTTTTTCACAAAAGCATTTCAGCTCCCCCCGCCAACACACGCACACCATCTAGTCTGTGTTATTGTATTTTTACTTCCAGGCTGGCATTTGGAATTTCTCTTTCTTGTTTTTGAGGCCAGTAATGGTTGCGAATGTTCTAATTCCAGTATCTCTATGTGTTTGCAGCTCTATAGGGGATTTCCCTGCATCCTTCAGAAAGGACGGGACACAGCTTTTACTGAACAGAGGCAATGATTTGTGTTTTTAGTTTTGAGTTTATGAACGTTAATCCATGGATGGCTACAACGTTCCCTTTTATGTATCAAGCACTGATTAGAAAAAGGTTTATAAAGTCAACAGAATCAACATCACTGCTCTAAAGGAATGTATAGTGTATGCACTTGTATCAGAGAATTTGAATTATGGTCAGTCCGCCAAAATAAGAGAGTTTCAAACTTCTGCTCCATTGAAAGGATCCGTCTCTCGCTACGCCTGTGTGTACAAACACACATTTACAGAGATGCCCCCAAAGCGAGGAGTATAATTTCTTATAGATGGAAAATATAAATGTACTCTCGAATCTTCATGTTCATTCTATTTCCAGGTGGGAACCAGGTGGTAAATACCTCTGTGAGACTCATCTTTTCATTGGACACAGCAGATACGAATTCTCATTTATCAGTAATTTTTCTATGGTAGCTGCTCAATTAATATTTCATATCAAGTGTTAAAACCAAAATGATGTGATTCTTTCATTAAAAGTGGAGTGGGTTTCTGGCATGCCGGCCCTGGTAGTAACTGCATCGTTTCTGGCAATTTCCAAATCCCTCCACGTGAAGAGACAGAAGAAGCAGATAGCAACCCCTGAAACTAGACAAGATGGCCCCCCAGAACTGCCACCAGCATATAAAACGGGTGCTAGTGGGATTCTTCCATGACGTGTTTTAAAACTGTGGTATTTGTTGGTGGATTCTGAACCAAGTCCCACTATTATTACGTGTCCCGAATGAATTTCTTTTCATGTCCGTTTATTTGATTCTTTGTACACCAGAGCCAGCTGTGCAAACACCCAGATTTTAGTATCTGAGCTAACTTATAGAGATGTAAGTTAATGTAAATATTTAACCTGTCTGTGATCCCAAATCAGTCATTCTATCTATCTATCTACATATCATGTCTATCTATCTTTCTACCTATCATATCATTCTATCATATCTATCTAGTTATTAGATCGATATAGATTACATACTGATACATATTCTATATGTAAAATGTATCTATATAGGCTATAGATAGAGGATACATAGATATAGGATGTGTATATAATATACATGACATAGCTATACAGAATACATACTCTACATGCAGATTCTATTGCACAATGGAACATGTGTAAGACAACCCCCATTTGGCTAATTTTTATCTTAAAAATTGCTAAATACTCAGGTAGATCATGTTTTTATTGAGAGAACTCTCTTGAGGCCATTCCACAGTAGACTGATCTAACATCCTAAATGGAAAACTGCTAAGCAGTGCTAGGGAGTTAATATGGAATGACTGGACTTTATTTTTGCCAGGCGTTCCTTCTTTAGAGTAACTGCTCTTGCTAAAACAAAAATAGTCCGTGGCATGATGAAATGCTCACTTCCTGGGAGACACATGGACAGCTGAGTACTTAGGTACCCCTCACACAAGATCTACTAGAAACCTCTCACCACCCTCCACTTGCTCTGCAATTATCCTGTCTTTTTCCTGAATCCGATTAACTGATGGGACAGAACGATTTCTGAACCTGACCAAGAATGATAAAAAAAATCAATGATAAAAACACATCGATAAAAACACAAATCACTGCCTCTGTTCAGTAAAAGCTGTCTCACATCCTTTCTGAAGGATGCAGGGAATCCCCTGCAGAGCTGCCCACACACAGGGATACTGGATTTAGAACATTCGCAACCGTTACTGGCCTCAAAAACAGGAACCACGCCAGCATGGAAGTAAAAACAGAATCACACGGACTAATTGTGTGTGGCGAGGTGGGGTGGTGGGAGCTCCCTCTACTGAAGTGATGGTCCCAATTTAATATTTTGTTTTTGTCGGAGAATCCAATGAAAAGCCGTGTTCACTGAAGTTAAGGAAAACGATAAAGTTTCAATGGGCTTTTCCATCACTGAGGAAATGTGAGACCATAATTTGTTGCTGTAAATGACCCAGACTGCGGACAGACATTGGAAAGTGGAAAACAGAAGTTACAGAGGAGATGCTAGGATGCGAAAGAAAAGATGCCAGAGGCAGGTGTACGAGTCCTGATGGGGGGATAGTCTTTGAGTTGGTGGTGTGCTCACCACTGCTCGTTGAACATTCTGCATTCTAATGTACGTTCTAACCGGTTGAATGGTGGTCACAGAGACATACCCATGTTCTAATACCCAGAACCACTGAATGTGACTTTACCTAGAAAAAGGGTGACCCCTAAATCCCCTCCCACCCTGTTTCCTTTAAGGGCTCCTGTCACTGGATCTGGAGTCCACAGGGTTAATCCAAGATGACCTTTTTTTCCCCCAAGTGTCTTTATAAGAGACAGAAGAAGAGAGAGACAGACACAGGAGAAGCCCCGTGAAGACGGCGGCAGAGACGGGAGGGATGCGGCCACAAGCCCAGGGACGCCTGGAGCCCCAGAAGCTGGAAGAGGCGGGAAGGACCCTCCCCTGGAGCCTCTGGAGGGACCGCGGCCCTGGGACCCCTTGACCTCAGACGTCTGGTCTCCAGGACTGAGACAGGATGAATTTCTGTTCTTTTAATTATATGTCAAGGACAGGAAACATACATACATACACATAAAAATTATGTTCTTTTCAATACATATTACATAGAAGTGTTACCCCATCAACAGATGAATGGATAAAGAAGGTGTGGTACATATATACAATGGAAAACTACTCAGCCAGAAAACGAAGGAAGTTTTCCCATTTACAGTAGCATGGATGGACTTGGAGGGCATTACAGTAAGTGAAATAAATCAGAGAGAGAAAGAGAAACAGTGTACGGTATCACTTATATGTAGAATCTAAAAAATGCAACAAGCTAGTGAATATATCAAAAAAGAAGCAGGCTCACAGATACAGAGAACACACTAGTGGTTCCCAGCGGGGAGCGGCAAGGGGGCAGGGCAAGATGGGGGAGGGGATTAAGAGGCACAAACGATTAGGTATAAAATAAGCTACAGGGATAAATTGTACAGCACAGGGGATAGAGCCAATGTTTTATACTAACTATAAATGGAGGATAGCC